>NW_024068767.1:0-99614 GCF_009389715.1 Phoenix dactylifera
TGAGTGGACAACCATGGGAATATTGAATCACATTCCTCACATTTGCACACATGCACAATAAATTACTAGAATCTCTAGAACCATGTTGAACATTCAAATGGTTGCTCTGAAAATTGCACTCCCAACAAATCTAATTGAAGCTGCATACTACTTGTCTTTATTTCAACCGAGCTTTGATGCCTGGAATAAATCAATGCACTGGCCAAGAATCCAAAACAAACACCAAATACAATAATATATTTGTAATAAAGAATTGTGAGAAGAAAATAATATTGAAGAGAGAATTGTGAGAGAAAATAATATTTTATTAATAAATAGTAACAAAACTCATAGCTAGAAACTAACCCAATTCTCTCTTCTTCATGACCAAGATACTCAACTTTCTCGCCACAAATTCTCTTTCCCTCACATGCTCAAAGATGCCAGGTTTAGAGCCCTCCTCACAAATCCAAAGGCTGTCTCAAGTGAGAATACCCAAAGACTTGCATGTCTTAGATGCACTTCCTCTCTCCTTTAAAACTCTCACATCTCCTACTCCAAAGTAAACACCAAATCCAAGCTATTTCGTCTTACTCTAAACTTTACATGCTGAAAAATAAGAATATTTTAGTCATTTTAATTTAAAACCGTTAAATTTTTTAATAGTGTTAGATAGCATGGATATATATATATATATATATATATATACACAAAAATAAGGATAAAAAGGGCAGAGTAGCAAAACAAGTTTTTTACGAAGGTATACATGCAAATATCAATTTGGGAGTGTATTCATGCAAAAATTTGATATTTAGAAGGGTATCATTCAAAAAAAAACTCTTTTTTATGAAATTATGGTATTTCCTTGATTGAATTTACACATCTCTTAATATTTGGTACACCACTACTGATCCTAATGTTCTTCTGCTACTGGAATTCTATGATTTGAAGTAGGTCTCATGATTTTGTTACCCATCCTACATATATTTGTGGCTTTTTCATTTCCTTTCTTATATACTTGATGTTTATTAGAAATAATACCTAAATGCTATTAGTGATGGATCCATCATGTTAGACTCATGAAATGTCCAATATCATTAACTCTTGTCTACTTCTATGTCTTGCTCTTTTTTCTTGGTAAGTTCATGATTTCAGTTTGATGCTACATGATTTTGATTGGACATGTTTTTTTTTTTTTGCTAAGATGGGCAAGTCAGACTATCCAAGTCCAAACACACCCAATAAAATAAAAAAAATAGAATATCATGAAATGCCCTGGGCAATTCCTCTTCCCGGGTCCACAGGGTACTACTAGAGTGATTGGCCATAAAAGCAGCCACCCAATCTGCAACACTGTTGGCCTTCCGGAAAGCGTGCTTAGCCTAAAAGGTCATCCCCTTCCCGCTCATCGACCAAATGTCCCGAAGTAGGGGGTGATCGCCATCCCGGCCACTCGGACCCTTTAGATCCAACCTATCACTGTGACTGAGTCACCCTTCAAAATGATGGAGCTGGCCTGCAATACCCGATGAGCAAAGCGAATGCCCACCCAAGCTGCACACAGATCAGCTCCAGGAACCGTGGTATCCAACGGCTGACAACTGGCCTACCGCAACCACCCTCGAGAGCGAGTCCCTAACCACAAAACTTGCGCCCCTCTGTACCCTCCGTCCAGTACCGATCCATCGAAGTTAACTTGAGAAAACTCGGAGGTGAGGGCTCCCAGGTGAAAAACACCATCCGTGGCGCTATCTGAGCATGATGAGAGTTTCATATATTCCGAGCTATCAAAGGCCCGCCTACCGGGATAACTCGAAAGAACTCCGCAGCCAGTACTCGGCCTGCTCCACCTCAAGCTGCGGATACAAGCTGCATTCACCGAAGGTCCGAGCATTTCTAGCCAACCAAATCTAGTGGCGATGCAGATCGCTCCGAAAGCCATATGACGCAACTGGGGACTACTAGACTCTCGCCGGATGGCCTGCACGAACTAGTCCCTCTCGCCCCAGACCTCTTGTGGGAACCCGGATAACTGCTAAGTTTTCCTCGCCCACCCACACCGAAAGAGCACGGGATCGACAGTCTCATCATCCCACACCAAGCACAATGTGGGGGTATGCTTCCCCCCTTCTACTCAGGATAACTCTTGTGGGTAGTCTGTTCCAAACCACCTTCCAAAGAAATAAGGTCAGTCTCAGGTGTAGCCCAAACCGCCAAACCCAAACACAATCTGGGTCGGTATCGTGATCCAACTCCAAGACCCAGGCGGCGTCCCCTACACTGACCCTGGTCCTACAGGAGAACCGTCAAACTCGGACATTTGGTCCAGCGCACCCCGGCACCGGAATGAGTCGCACCGACTCAGCCAGATGCACCCCAAACACCGGCCTCAACCCATCCCACTCCCCCGACATTTTTTGTTTCGCTAAGAGTAAATCAAAGTGATTACCCTTTCAACCGATGCATAATATTAAACTTGATAAAAATGTCTCATTTTTTAGTCACTGATGCCACTTATTGTTGAAATGTTTTCCATTCTTTCCTATACTTGCTTTTGATGTGTTCTATTGGGAATGCAATGGAATTACTTTCCATTAAGAAAGTCTATGGTTTCGTGCATCCAAGCCTTACTTTCATGTTATGGCATTTCATGCATCCATTAAGAATTTTTTCTTTTTCATGTTCTAGTTGATGTTGTTTCTTTGTTCCTGCCAAAATTTATTGCAGGAGCAGCCCAATCCATTTGGGGGGCCTAAGGCGAACTCACTAAGAGAGATCTTTTTTCTTTCTATTTTGTCTTTGAGATCTTTTCTGCAGTGAGCTGGCCTAAAGTAAACTTACTAAAGTGGGCCTTCTTTGGGCCGGAGCCTTAGACGAGTTGCACATGAACTTTATGGAACTTTTGTTGGTAATTTATTGGGGGCCTTGATTATAATTGATGATGTTAGTAGTAAGTTGGATTATGCATTAGATTATACATTAAATAATGTAAATTTGAAAACAAGCCACAAACGTTGAGATGGCCGAGTTGGTCTAAGGCGCCAGATTAAGGTTCTGGTCCGAAAGGGCGTGGGTTCAAATCCCACTCTCAACAGTTACATTTTTCAAATTAAAATATATATTTTTAAAGAAGGTCTTTTTATGCTAACATTTAAAAGATTAGCTTCAAATACTTCAAACCCATTCTC
Source organism: Phoenix dactylifera (assembly GCF_009389715.1). Taxonomy (NCBI): domain Eukaryota; kingdom Viridiplantae; phylum Streptophyta; class Magnoliopsida; order Arecales; family Arecaceae; genus Phoenix; species Phoenix dactylifera. The sequence goes on from NW_024068767.1 coordinate 3,168, forward strand.
AACACATATTTCATGGAGAATTTTATCTACAAAACTAGTCTATAGTTCCTCAAAAGAAATATTTCTATTTGCTAGCATTCAAAGGGTGATCTTGGGCTTAATCCTGAGGTTTAACATCATATATATATATATATATATGTCCGTCTCTAGAACTAAATTATACTTTTCAAAAAACATTTTACACTAATGTTGAAAAGTATCCAAAATAAATTTTGAGTTCAATCCTCGGGTCTTAGCATTTTTCTTTCTCCTTTTTTGATCGAAAACAAAAAATTATGTGGAAGAAAAAATGAATCAAATTAGATCAACTTGAATCTAGAAAAAAAAATCAGTTTAATAAAAAAGTTCTATTATCAATGAAATATAAATTTTAAATTAGATTTTCAAATTGATTTTAAATTTATGTACATTTTTACAAAAAATGATTTTCATGATAGTAGTTAAAAGCATTTGGACTTAATTTTGAGCCGAAATATTATGTGCTAGAATTTCTCATCTTTTCTTTCAATCAAACATAAAAGGCTATTTAAAAGCTAAAAAAAGTAACAATTGCCTTGCTAGCATTTTCTATTGATAGCATATCAAGAAAGAATTCAATTAGGATTCAAAGTGTCTATAAAAGGCAACATATTTCGTTTCAAAAAAAGTACAATTGCACTCTCTTTTTTTAGGAGTGAATAAGTATGATTTTTTTCCTGATTTCAGGCCTCGGAGACTAGGTGCATCAAACCAACCTCCAAGGCTTTCTCATTATAAATAGTAAGATATTCAATCATTTGTAACTTTTGTCTTAGAAACTAATTTTCAAATTGGTTTGTTTTCCCTAAAGTTGCCATTAAAATAGTAGAGATAGAAATAGGCTCGACCTAAATTTTTTGGTGGCATCTATTTTATCGTTTGGGTCTCTATATTATCTCTCCTAACCTATATATCTTGAAGTTTCATATAAATTGGTTGCCATCCACTAAGTCATTTAAATTTTACTAGCATATTTTAGTTATAAAATAGGTTTAAGTTAACACATAGCGTTCATGTAATGCAAGCCGTTAACATCTAGTTAATAGAGACGGACAAAGGAATCACATATCATTTGATGTGTAAGTTTAGGGACGCAAATAAATGTGCAATTTAAGGGTCGCTGCCTAGAACTCAAATAAGGTCGAGGAGGTCAAACTTTAGTTTTCATTAATTGAAAACTCAAATGAAATATTTTATCTAGCATGTATTATGAATTACTTTTAAGTTTTAATATTTTGAGTGGATGGATAATATATATTATAGACTTCAATAGTTTGACCGACTTTCACCTTTGAAACACATTTGTTATATAATTTTAAACAAAGAAGCAATAATTTGAAATTGCTATAGTTGTCAATTCTCGACTGTAGAGTTCCTCTTCCAAAGAACAACTAATTGGGATGATTGGAATTGCATATTACTTCTTTTTTTACCTTGAGCAAATCCGTATTCCACTGTTCCATTGCCTCTCCAAGTCTCCCTTCATGCCCTAAAAAAAGAAAAGAAAAAGTTATAGAAAAGCCTATCACTTATCTCTACCTTCGAGTCCTTACTTTTTATATAATTACATGAACTGATGGTCCAAGTTCAAAAGTTTAACATTAGTGATAGGTGAAGAGTGTCCAAGTGTCTCCATCTCTATCTCGTAAGAGAACAAGAGTGTATCTACAATATATTTTTAAAGTTTTAGTTTTTTGGATGATAATAGTGGTACATTGCTTAAGCCTCAAGGATGGATGAAAATTTAGAGTCAGTGACCAATATTGAAGGGTATTATATTTCTCTTTATTCTTAAAAGTAAAGCAATTTAGTTAATACGAGAGAATCTGGGCACCTTTTTGACTTTTATTATTGTGATTCCATAGAATCCATTTAATATATTATCTTATAAAAACTAAATATTCATTTTGTAATGAATAGTCAAAATGATTTAGCATCCAAATTATTAGAGCCAATTTTAATCCCCAGAAAAAATGGCAAATATCATAATTAGGAAGAAGTGAAAGTGCATTATGTTATGGAATAAAAGGGATCCCACTAAACATTGTCTTTTCTCCTGCTTCTTAGGCTCTGATTTGGTTGCAAGATGGAAAATTAGAGAAAAGTTATGCTTATTCCTCAATATCCCACTAAGATTCTTTTACTCAATAGATAACTCAATTCTTTTTGGTTGCAGCATATGCTTTTCCCTAAAATGATTACAAGAACATTGACAAAAGGTATGTAGAAAGTGTAAAAAAAAATCCTCATTTTAGGGGTTAAATCTATTTCATCCCTCCCCTTATAATAGTTTTCAACCCTCTAACAAGGGATAAAGGTCTTCAATTAGATTATCTTTATTTGGGAAGTGTACGCAAGTAACTACCAAGGGATAGGGTTCGGTACTACCACCAATAGGGAAGGCCAGGAGAAGAGAATGATTCATAGTGGATTGTTTATTGTTATTATAAGGGAAGGTTGTTTATTAAGGGAAGAGAATCTTGATCATTTATAAAGAACTTTATCATTAGCATGGAAGAGATGACAACAAAAGGGTAGAGTGGAAGGTGATACACCTCAGAAACGACCACAATTGATATGGCAGACTGATCAATTAGAGTTCACCACAAAGCCTCCGATCAATTAGTCAAAGCCTGCCACATGGCCAACTAAGAGGCACGCGGAGAGTCCTTCAAATGTCGAATTCCTTTTCCAACTAGTCAAACTTCGGCCATGATCGTGAGCAGTTTCCATAACCGCATAAGCAAGATGCACAGAGAGTGATGCGAGGTTAAACATCTGCATATGACCTTTGAATCGTGCAATGGGCTACCAGAAATGGCGATTTACATGCCCAAATTTCTCGGCAACGGGCACGAACCCTGGCCTATATAAACTGTTCCCAGATGATCCTCTAGGCAAGGGCTCTCTAGTCTCCAACGTCCTTGTAATATCGCTTTGTCGCTCTCACAACACCTCCACTGTTCCTAGAGAGTCAGACCACCACACTATTCTTAGAGAGTCTGTCTAACTTAGGCATCGAACGGTTGCCCACCACACACTCTCCAGCAAGAAGACTTTTTCATATTTGTTGTTTCAAGTCACATTCGGCATTAAAGTAAAAGTCTAAGCACGGTCTCCTCTTCCCTGCAACATCTCAAAAATGACCAGCATTGGAGGTATCGCCACCCAAGCACAGTGATCACCATCTCACTACCTCAAAAGCACATTGCAACCTTCAACCAACATCTACAGTTTGAACGGCCTAATTTTCAAGCCCTTAGCAGCTCAATTGGTGGAAATGAATGGCACTAGAGGAAGAGTTTGTAATCCTACTACCAAAGTTTCCACCAGACTGCAGACGACTTATAACCATGAAGTCTAAAGAACTTATTCAAACTGGGTCCAAATCCTAGCTTTTAGGCTGCAAGAAGAAAGAAAAAAAAATCTATAGAGATTTTTTTTTCTTCTCACAGAATTTAGGCTGGATAGAGTTTGGCCGAAACAGGGCTATGCTTAAATGAATGGCCTAATCCACAAATTCTATAAAAATTTTCAGTCCAATCCTATAGAAATCATCAAGCAGATTTGGAAAGAGAAGAAAGACATAAAAAGTAAATTCTTTTTTGACCCAACTCAAGTTATGCATCCATGTTTCTAACACGGCAAAGAATCTCTTTTTCCTTCTCTTTTGCAATTTAACAAATTCTTGTAGAACCTTTACAGGAATACTTATCCCATGGATGTCACATTTAATAGATTCAGCCATAGCATCTATCTAGAGCAACAAATCAGAACCAGTTCTGGGAATGATATGGAAGCAAACTGAATGCATGCCCTGGACAATGCGTTACTTCATGACAAAGAAGTAATTTATCCTTCTAGAAGAAGAATCAGCATGAGAAAAAGTTTTAACACCCAACTCAGCTAGATTCTGTTCAAATCCAACTACTGAAAAGAGAATTTGAAACCACACCATGAGGCACCAACTTTCCTACTTTCAACGTGTGAAACTACAAGATTCGGCAGGCACTTTTCTTTCCCTCTCTCGAACTAAAGTCATTGTTGGGCGGTGTAATTTAAAGAAAAAAACCAACGTAAAGTAGAAGATTACAGGAGGGATGTGAAAGAATGCTTTGAAAGTATCAAAAGCTGCCTTCGGCCTTCAGGTTACAGCACACTAGATAGATATTCTGACCACCCACCTTCCTAGATCCTTCAGCTCTTTGAATCGAGTCAGTCAACTAGGTATTCCGGCGTGGCCGCTGCAAAGCTGGAGTGCCATTTGACGAGAGCATCTTTGAGCCAGCTTGATATAGTTTAGCAAGTATGACATACTTACTGTTGCCACTGAAAATTGGTACAACTGAGGCACCGAGGTGCCTGAGGTGGTACTAGGAAGAGGAGATCGTGCTTGGACCTTCACTCCAGCAGCGCTAAATTTGACCTGAAATAGCAATAACGATGAAGAAGTCCTCTTGCCGGAGACTATCTAGTGCAAGACTATATGAGACCTAATTCAGGCAGATTCACGGAAAACAATGAAGATGTTGTGAGAATAGTAGAACGACAGCACAAAAGCGTATAAGGGCTCGAGAGCACTTACCTGGAGGGTCCTCTAAGATTTATTTGTATAGGCGAAGGTCAAGGCTTGTTGCCGAAGGATTCGGATGGGCGGATCAACCGAACATTATGCACGGGTATTTCACTCGTGCATCACGCCTCGCGCATCTCACTGGTGCGACTGAGGATACCACTCGCAGCCGTAGCCAAGGTGTTGCAGGCTAGAGAGAGATTTTGAAATTTGAAGAACTTTTTGCGCACTTTTAGGCTAGCCATATGAGGGGCTTTGATCGGTTAAGTGAAGACTTCATGGCGAGATCTAATTGATCGGTTTTCCATGTCAGTTGTGTTCAATTTCGAGGTGTATCAAATATATATGAATCACATGAGCTTCTGAAATGTGACATATCTGGGTTTTATTCTTTCAGCCCTTTTCAGTCTTCCAAACATCAATACCAAGCGATAAATACAACAATCTTGGTTATAATGCATGAGTTTCAAGATAGACTAATTCCTGCTGATAATATGACTAGTTAATTTGGTTTGTTCATAAGGGTAAGTTGTGTGGCCCTCCATATAAATCTTAGGCTTTCATGATACAAATCTCAGATTTTTGAAAGAATATATGCATGTATATAAATATGCATAAAAGACCAGAATTTTTGGATATTATAGCTGTAACTGTACATATAATTTATCTTAACTAAACCTATTCATAGGTTGGGTCAAAGACTCAAAATAGGCTTTGCCCAAACATTAACACAATTTACTTAGACTCAAGCCCAACCTGGCCCGGCTTTTGAGCCTACCTCCCAAGCCTAAGTCTAGCCCTTACTCAAACTTCGGGATTTGGACCAAGCCTCTGGCTTCATGACCCTTTGTTTATTTTTAAAAAAAATATACTAAAAAGGCTTAACTATATTTCTAAAAATGCTAAATATAAATAATCAAATATTGTCAACAATATAGAGCATATCTATTACCCTATTAACTTCACATATTAATAATAACTGTTAATTAAAAAATCTGCAAATATATAAAATACAAACAAATAATATAAAAAATATAAAAATTCATGCCGGGTCAAGCACGGGCCAGGCTTTAATCATCAAGCCCTAGCATGCCTCATTTTTTTTTTTTGTGCTAAAAGAAGAGGTATGGGGGAGGAAGGGACAAGCCCACCCCCGCATAGCAACCCCCACTGAGCCTCCGCCCCGCCAGGAGAATGTTCGATGCGGGCGAATCGCCCTGCGCGTCGATTAAAATGTGATGACACTGCTTGGACAAACCTATTTTCGGGCTCAACCTAGTCCATCAGGTTTGAAATTTTTGGCCTGAGCCCATTCAAAAGCCTTCGGGCTTGAACGGGCTAGGCCGGTCAATTCCTAACCGAATTAGATCACTTGTCATCCCTAGGTATGTAGAATGATGGGGCAATTACCTAGCTTAATGAATTGCAAAGGCCCTAGATGAGGTTTCGCAATGCCATGTTTAATTTGGTCAGAAATTGTTTCAAAGCCTCCGTGCTGCTTCTCTGAGGGGTTATTCAACTGCCGTCAAGCCCCTAAAAATTTGCATCTATATAAGTGAAAAATCTTGCAACAACCTTGAGGCAAATCCAGTCCAACTTCTTGAGAATAAACTTCAGTTCAACTTTAAATGGATAGCTTGTGGCTCTACGCTGACTTCAAGCAATGTAGTGCAAAGCTAAACAATAACGTGGAACGTCGCAGGAAAAGAAAAGAACAGCAAAAACCAAAGCAAAAACAGCGTCTCTTGCTCATTATATGTTGTAGTGGATAATTTGATCTTGGCCCATATTATTGGATAAGGTTCACTTATATATGACCATTAGTCAAATTCACATAATCTCAATTTAGCATCGACCATGATATTTGTTATTATTTTAGATTCAAATTGTCTCAATTTAGCTATTTTTTTCCAAATAATATCCATCATACCCATTATATTGGTCAATAATGTTGTGTGTAAATTTGATCAATTATTATGCAACATAGTGAGTTAAAGTCGTTGTATTCTTACATCTTGAGGCATCTTGTGATGCTCCTAAGAGACACAAAGTCAAAACTTTCATGAATGTCTTACATGTTTGCCTCTCTTCGCCTCCATATAAGACATGTGTGGCTTCATACAGACTACACTCAGCTAAGAGCCTACAAATGTCGTATAACAACGGTCTGAAGCCGGCATCACGATTCTGGCCCCGAATCCACTAAACCACCGCGGCCGAGTCATCCTCGAGAAGAATGCAGTCCGCTTCCAAAACCCGCCTCGCGTAGGTGACTCTCTCCCCAACAGCAAAAATTGTTGTTCAACGTCACAACAATTACAACAATTATTATTTACCTCAAAAATAGCATTTTAAATTTATTATAGCTATTATAATAGAACAATAATAGAAAAAAAAACTATTACCGTTTTTCTTTTAATTTTTTTATGAATAAAAGTTAATTTTTTTTTAAAGTGTACAACTATTTTGCAGAAACAAGGTTATGAAAAAAATAAAGTTCAGAAAAAGCAGTCTTTATTTTTTAAAAAAAGTACAAGTAAAAAATAACAGTTATTATTTATCTTATAATAGGCTGCTAAATAATATATTATAATTATTTTCACTTTTTATCTTTTATTATATATATATATATATATATAATATAACGGGGTTTGTGGCCGATACTTTATAATACCATTATTTAAACGTTTCGGAAAAGGCACGTTCTCAGCGCCTAACGTGCCGCGTCAGGCGTCACTGTCACGTGATCTATCGTCCGTCGATATTCTCGCCTTTCCATGTGTCGCCTCCTTTTCTGAAATAATTTTTCTCTGCTCTCTCTGAGTGGGAGCCAGCTGTTCTCACGATCTCACCCCAAGGCACCCAAGCCACCTTTTCTACTCCGTTTGGAAAATCCAGCAATTGGATTTTCTGATCATGAATTATACTTCAACTCAATTCACTTCCAACCTAAATTTTGTAGGAGAAAATAAAACTTCATAATTCTTTTTGTCTTTTAGTCCAACAAATCTATAGATAGAATTTAGGTCAAAACAAGAATTGACCTTCAAAAGAAAATTGACTAAGCCTCCAACTTAATTATGATGGACCAGATATGATCTATTTTTATATCCGAATCCATCCAATTATAAATAGAAATTTGTGCATCTAACTAATATCCGTATTTGTATCCATATTTATTAAAAAATAACTATCATATGTGTATTTAAATATCCGATTCTATTTGTAATTCTACTTAATTTTATATATTACTCATTAACTTTAAAGAAAATAAATAATCGTATTAACGTACTATTAACTTGATTTATCATCTACTTAGTAATATATTTTATTCTTTGGTCATAAAGTTTAATTATTCGATTTATATTTATATTTATATCCATACTTTTGATATTCGATTTGTATCCATATCCGTTTAAAATAGCATCCGACTTACATCCATATCAATATCTATATTTATCAAATAAAATAAATTAGATATAGATACACCAGCATCCAATTCAATTTTATCATTAAGCTCAATCTTGCTAGGTTTTCTAAACAAGCTCTAAAAATTGCCTATACTACGTGCACCAACATGACTATGTACATAGCCACGTATAGCCACCAGTTTCTCTAATGGTCCCCTGAGATGCATGTTTGATGAATGAGGTTTATAGAAATTTACAGTAATTTCTATGATTGGCTATATAGACAATCACACATAGTGCATGCAGTGTAAACAATAATTTTTAATTTATAAGTTTTTTTTTCTTCTTAGTAAACAAAAATTAAATACTATGGCAATTTTAAGTTGGGCATCACGATCCACTGCCACACGGATTCCCAATGGAGATTCGACAAGGATGGAGATTCGAATTTCGCCTACGCATGAGATTTTATATATATAATACGTGGATGCTTGACGCCATCCTAACCATGTCACAGGCTGCTTGATGTCTCCGCCACCTTTCACCTCATGGAGCATCCCGTTCACATTCTATCCCCTCTAAAGGTTCTCTTTTGGAAGTGAAGCTACATGGCATTTATGCTGCTATATTGCATGACGAAGGCAAGCAAAAGAATAAAATTATATATGGATTTGCTCCGACAAACTGAATTAGCTCCACTCATTAATGGCAAGCCGGAATTGATATAAACTTCTATACATACTCCACTCCTCATGGGTTTAATACTAACCAGAATCGAAATCCCACCCTTATGCAGTGGCAAGGCATGGTACCATCCAAGAAAGCACTTCGATGATAGGCTTCCCCACATGGAGCTCCTCGCAAGTCAACTTTTGATATCTCTCTCTTAATGTTAAAATCGAATCGGATCGGATGCTAGTTTATTGATATCTATATTTATTTTATTTGGTGAATATATATACGAATATGAATGTTAGTCGAATGTAAAAATATTACTAAGTAATTATGGGTTGGAGGAGTCCCATTCTCATTCTGATTCCATAAGGAAATGGGAATGCCCTAATCTCCTAAAACCCAATCCCGACTCTCATATGATATTCAAATTTCATTTCGATTCCGATTTGAGTTACGAAGCAAACGCATCAAAGAATATAATTATTCTGATTTCCATTCCAATCTAGGCCGATTTTGATTCTAATCATGAACAAAACACATTCTAATTTTTTTGGATATTTCAAGACTTACTCGGCGATTAGATTACACAGTCATCCAAATATGTCAATATATAGTACAAAATTTCCACAAGCGATAAGAGTTCTTATTAGTATGATGTGGCAAGACTGCAATCAGAAGTTCGTTAAATTGCCTTTCAATGACTTCTATCACTGTAATTTGTGTAGCAGGGTTGAGGATTTAGAGTTTAAGATTTGTGCAACCTAATGGAGACACCTTTTACTGCTGGTACTAAGAAATTGATGATGGATTTTTTAGCTGACAAAGGGAGGAAGGTTGGTGCTATGGGTTCAAGTCAAGTTGGATAAAGTGGCTCCTAGAATAGATCCAAATCCCAACATATTGGGAGTTTGGGTTCACATATTCATCCAAGCCCTGCCGAACCAAGGAATTAAATTGGGTCCAATTCTAGATAGGATCCAAGAGAGACTAGATTGGATAGTGTTGGCCAGATTAGGTATGAGGTGGATCCAAGCCTAGGTTGTGTCAAGTATGCATTAAGAACAGATCTAGATATTCAACAAAAACTGTTATTCGGCAAGCATAATTCCTTTCGTCACATACGCCTCAAAATTATTATTTAGCCTTAATGTATAATTAATTAAATCTTGTAAGAAATGTGAATAGAACGAGCAATGCCATATATTATAAAGATAAATTAGCATGTCAGGGGTCAAATTGGAATTATGAAAATCAAAACTATATGCTAATATGATATATGAACGGGTGAGGTTGAGTCGGAGTCAAGCAGGGTTTTGGTAGACTAATACCTAGATTCAAGAATTTGATGGATCTATATTTAGATTCGTAGCTGCCCACAAGCTTATGAGTCTAGATTGTGCTCAGAATATTGTGTTTGATAAGATCCAACTAATAGGTCTATGTGTATTAGTGACAAACCTTGAACGTTCTCTAAATACTTGGATCCATTAAATAATATGAAAGTTTTAGCATAACATTTTTTTCGCCTATATCATCAAAATGTTAACTGCTGCAGTTTGGCTAAATTTGTTTAACACATTGTTACAACATAAATAACGTCTACTTGTAAAATTAGGGTTGGCTCTGAAGATCCTCAGCATAGATATCAAGCTAGATACTTCAGGAATTATTAGGTTATTGGCATAAAAAGAAGGGGAACAATGGTTGGGCAATGGATTCAAGCATGATTATAGAACAAATTTTTTTTCCCACCATTTTGTGCAACCATGGTAACTTAGCATTTGCTCCTCCGATATCATCGGTATCTAGCTGATATCAGTTGGGCTCCAGTAGTCCTATATAAAGCTATGCAATGGTAAAAAATATCTTGAGCTGGCGTTGTCCAATATCTATCAAAGTCTTCCAACCATCTGCTGAATTTGGATGCAAGACTTCTAGCCAGGTATCCAATTCCAACTAGAACGGCAATTAGAAATTAAGATACTCATTAACTTGTAACCAAACATAATTAATGAGCAACATCAACGGTCCAAGCAAAATTCAAGGTACAATAAGTAATCATGGGTTCGCACTCTTTTAACTACTTTCCGCCTACACAAATCTCAAAATAATTATTACGCAATTTAGTCATAGATTTGCGTGAAAGAAGATAAATCCTTTCCCGCGAAAGATACGACCCTACTTGCGATCATGCGTACTAAACAAGGCAATTATCGGACAAACTAAGATTACGTATTTTTATCTAATTTCAGTGTCTGTCCTTATCTCCGTGCATGCAAAATTTTCATGGTTAGATTGATGTACGATTCGTCGGTTTCCTATAAATGGTTAACAATTGGCCCTCATAAATTGCCTAACTATATATTTTAGTTGACGGATCAACTACCGCACTGAATGTATCCTATGTCACCTGTTCTCCCAGCTGCCATTAATAGGAGCATTCTTGAATTTGAATTCGTTTGGTTCAAAAAAATAATTAAATAAATAATATATATATATATAAGCTAATGTCTAATTATATTATATTAAAAATAATAATTTTTGCATGTTTAGTTCATAATAAAAAATTGGCAATAAAAAATGATAAATTTCAAAATAACTTATGTTTGATTAAAAATCTAATTTAAAAAAATAAAATACATGTTATATCTTTAATAACAAGAAAAAAAATTATTCTATTTTATCTAAAAACTTAAGTATTATTTTGGAAAAAAAAATTATCCCAATTTCTAGCTAGTGAAAATTGAAATTTTTTTAATATCTCATATAAGTTTTTTTTAATAAAATATAGAAATTTTATTACCATAAAAAAGTTATTTTTATCTGTGAAAACTTCAGCAAATAGAAATATTTTTCTATCTTTTTGTTGATCATATTTTTTTCCTTCCTTCTTCTGCAAATCAAAGGAGTTCCTCATGCCATGAAATATGATGCATCCACCACAAGCAAGGCACCACAGACAGACGCCAGAGATGCGATACAGCAATCTACCAGCACAGTCCAATTCCAGACCCTTTCTCCCCTGATCTTTGTACCATTAAAACAAGGACAACAGTCATTTTCACCGTTGATCTACTGCGCCTACTGAAGAACTTTTGATCAAATTTTAATTAGCAGTAGGTGGAGATAGGTCTGAAAGCTGCAGTCTGAGGTCTTCTTCCGAGACCAGGTACAGACAGCCACGTTTTGGCGTCTCAAGCACCAGAAGAAAGAATCCTAGAAACCAAACAAAGGTAAAGAGAGAGAGCAAGCAAATGTACCCAGTCAAACGTTTCTAGTACTAATTCGTTATGTACATACAAAGTCTGTGTACGTAAGTGTAGCAGAGGAACAAATTTAGACCCACTGTCGGCCATCCGGACACCATCAATTCCACCATCACCACCTACCAATCTCACGAGCCAAGCCAGCTTCCAATCACCCAACCGAGCCTCCTCTGTTTTTCTGTATACATCTTGCAGCCTTTTAGAAGTTTCTTCACACTCTCTCTCTCTCTCTTTTACAACAATGTATGGTGTGTGGGTCCCCAAATTCTCACCATCCCCAGTGGATCCTGATTTGATCTCCTCCGTGCAACAACCATCAGATATTTCTTTTTTTCTTATGTAGAAACTAAAGCCAAACCAGACAAACCTAACTTATAGTCTTCTTGTTCCTAAGAACAGGATCTGATGAGACCCAGGTTGTAGAGGTTCCTCTTCACTAAGCTTCCCAGGTAGAGCAGCGCAGCACCACCGCCAGCTGCCGCCTCGTGGCGGCCGGCCGGGCTCGTCTTGCAGATCGGCCGCGGCCGGTCGTCGTTCACCTTGAGGCTCTCGACACCGATCCTCTCGATCACTGAGTCGATCATCTTGGGATCGGCCGGGTGGCCGGCGGCGTCGGTGACGTAGAACACGTTCGTCGCCATTTGGCCTTTGGTCGAGACGTCGGCCCTCGTCACCGAGAGGCCGTTCTCCCGGAATGTCCGGGTCACGTCCGCGAGAAGGCCTCGCCGGTCCACTGTGTGCAGCTCCAATCTCAATCCCTGAGATTCACCCACGAGAGGAATCAACTGTCAGTTTGTAGCTGGAATTAGAGAATCGGATGCCTATCGGGCTATCTTTTTGGGAGGGAATCGAGGATAATTTATTGCCAAGGATGGGGAGGAAGGTACCTCGGATGCTCTGCGCTCGATGGCAGCTTGCAAGCATTGGATCACACGCTGCCGCTCTGCTTCCGAACTGATTGGGCTCCCATCTAGATGCCTGATGTAAAATTCCTGGAAAAAATAACCAGAAAATCCTAAAATTAACCCACGATTCGAATAGAATCCCCTCCAAAAAAAAAAACCCCAAAAATCTCCGAATAAAGTCGAAATTTAAACTAAAAGTGGGGGAGAATCCAAAGAATTTACCTGATGTGCTCGATCGGCATTGGTGTCAATGGTGCCGTGGAACACGACGTAGTCCATGTCGGTGAGGGTGCACACGATGTCGAAGAGGAGCTTGGGGCGATCCCCGCACTGGATATTGACGATCGAGTACCCGCGCTCGATCCAGTTTTGGACCGAAACGGACGGCTGCGATGATGACGATGAGGCGGTCTCGGCGGAGGAGACCCGCTCGTAGTCGCGGTCGGCGAACATAAGTTGGTGGAGGCGGCGGTCGGAGTGAGTGAGCGACGGCGAGGGCACGGCGGCGGTCTTGGCACCGCGGACGTCGTGGTCGCCCTTGAGGACGTGGCGGAGGCGGGCCTCGACACGGCGGATCCGGTGGGGGTCGTCGATCGGGGTGCCGGAATCCTCGTCCCGGACGAAGATGAGGGCGGCGATCCGGCCGTTGTGGGTCCAGACCTTGGCCTCGACGACGGCGCAGCAAAGGTCGGCGAGGACGGCGAAGACCTCGGAGAGGAGGCCGGGCCGGTCGGTGCCAGTGAGCTCGAGGGCAGTAAGGCCGTCGAGGGCGGTAGCGGCGGAGCGGGGAGCGGCGCAGGGGGAGAGGGAGTGCTCGATGTAGGAAATGACGGAGTCGTCGGCGAGCTTGCGGCCGAGGTGGTCGGTGACGTGGAAGACGTCCATGAACCACCGGCCGTCGGAGGAGATGTAGCCCTTGTTGATGGAGAGGTCGAGGTCACTGAGGACCTGGACCGCCTCAAGGAGGACGCCGTGCTTCCGGGCGCTGTCCAACTTGACCAGCGTTGCGGTGGGACACACGGCATTGTCGATAACGACTCTGCAAGCAACCAAGAGGACGAGTGAGTCAAGAGAAAGAGAAAGCGAGAGAGCGTTCCAGATCTACAAGCAAAGAACATAGGGAGTGAAAGTAAACGAAATAGGCGGTAGGCGTGTGGAAAAAAAATCGGAGGAAGACTGGAAAGTGGGACGCAGTCTGAGATTTGACGCAGAAACAGTCAAAAATATCATTATGAGTGGGAATGAAGCAATTCATCAAAGAGAAGAAAACAGAGGAGTTTGAAAACAATGAAGCAGTTCGAAAAACGAAGTTAAAAATGAATTATTTTCAAGTATCAAATTTAGCAGACGAGGAAGAAGAGCAAATTAAGTATAAAAAAAAAAAGGACTCCAAAACATGAATTAAAAGACAGAGATAGTTCTGAAATGAAGACAAACCAGTTCGGAAATAATAACAGATCTGAAGGAGCCCATAAGAGCAGACTCTGAGAAAGACAGAGAGCGAGCGAGAGAGAGAGAGAGAGCAGCGATACCGACCTGGGAGTATTCATCCGACTGCGGAACTCATCCAAACACGCCGGCCATTCCATCTCCTTTTCCCCCTTCTTCTCTCGCCTCTAATTTAAACTCTCTCTCTCTCTCTCTCTCTCTCTCTCTCTCTCTCTCTCTTATATAAACGAAACAGAAGGGGGACGAGATCTCCAAGGCTACAGCAAAAAAATGAACCAGTGTTCCAATCGCCCTCTCTCTCTCTCTCTCTCTCTCTATATCCGTTCTGTAGCTGCTTGCTGGGGGTAGAAAGCACGCGTTTCCCAGTGGTCGCAACCCACGCCCGCAACCCTGGATGGGGGAAGGGGGGTGGCTTTCATATTTAAACTTCAAACCCACGCCTCCACGCCATAACGACCGTCACATGCCGTGGGCAGCGGGCTAACCTAACCGCCAAGCGCCAGCTATCCCCCCCCCGTTCCGTCCTGCCACGTAGACAGCACACCAACTCCTTTCCCTACTCCCACTCCCCCCTTTCCTTCTCCCTCAAGCTACCCTCCTCTACGAGGGATCACCGTGCCATACCGCCATCATATTATACGTATTTCTAACTAATTTGGGTTGGGGTGTGGATTCGGCCTTCCCCGTGGCTCCACGTGGCATGGGGCGTGGGGTGGCCCCGGTATATGGCTTGTTCCGCAAGCGTGGCAGCGGGCTGCCGGAATTATGGTCCCTCCACCCTCGGTGTCGGTTCCTGTCGTCATTTTTTTTTATCTTCGTTGCGGCCGTTGCGGGTCTCAGGCGTCCCGATCTCCCCGCCAGCTCCCTAACTAACCTTCTTACTAATTATTATCCCCGCTCCGACCCGCCCACGAACCCCTGCCCCTGGATGCTGCCACGTGTAATTATAGGAGAGCGGATCTAGTTACCGTTTGGCTGTTTGGAATATTCCGACTTGTATTCGACTAACTCGCGGTAGTTTAAGGAACATTAATGGGATTTTGGAAGCAGAGTAAACAATGATTAGATTGGACGCCGCCTGCGGTCTCAAAAACCGGAGTCCTTTGGGTGGGCCCCACCACGTGGCGGCAACTCGCTGGGGGGAAAACGGACCTGGTCCGGTCCCTGGACCGGATATCTGATCGGGTGCCAGAAATGGTTGAAGCGACGGACTTGCGCAAGTACGGGGCGACGTGTCGGAATCCGATTGGCGAGCAGATGCGTGGAGGCACGCGCCCGTTCATGTGCCGCCATTAAAACTCGGGCGACACGTGTCGGGCGCGGGAATGTCACGTGACTCCCCGCGTCAGAGATCATGTGCTGCCGCCGCGCTCCCCACCATACACAGAATTCCTTTGCCTCCGACCGAATTAAATCGGTTATTTACATCGGCGGATATTAAATGGGCTGGTGGGCCGCACGATCTGGCGTGATCCCTCGTGATCTTGACCCGTGGAAGACAGGTCTTCCGTGAGGGGAGGGAGGTAGCCGTTACGTTTGACGGAGGAGGGAAACGGTCAGCCGGAACGACAGCGAGAATCGAGGGAGCGGCATGATGCGTGACGTATTTCTTTTATAGGTTTGTTTTTTTGTAGAAAAAAAGTAAAAAGAAAGAAGGAGAAGGCGGGAAAAAGGCCAGTTTCCCGCCATGGGCTCCACGTCAGCGGAGGTGTGGGGCGGTGGGTATCCACATCGGTTTCGAAGAAAGCTGCTGACGTGTCAGCATATCGGATGGCGGAAAGGAGAAAAAGGCGGAAAAAGAATGGGTGTGAGGCTGGAGGAGGAAGGAGATTTGGAAGCGAAACGCGGAATGATGGTCCGACGTCGATACGCACCGTTTGCTTTCTGGTTTCACATCACGTGATGGTGACGATTGATCGGTTGTCAACTGGAGAGAAGGTGATCCTCCCATGGCTGGTGGGATCCAAGGTTTTCTTACCACAGCAACCTTTGCAGAATGACCAAGGAGGTGAAATGTTTTAAGATACAAAATTTTCATTATTTAGATTATGATAAGTAATATGCCTCCTCTTGTCATCGATTCTGGGCTGAGGTCAGAGTGCAGCTCAAATAATCCTAAGATTGGCTGGACACGAGCTAAACAGACTGACCAAAATGTAGATAGTAGATTTTCTCCAAATGTGGTCTGTAAAAAATCTGCTTGCCGAAGAGTTTCCGATGAGGGACCCTCCAATGCCAAGTTGGAATAGAGAGACAATAATATGGAAGGAAGAAAATTTTAGCAAAGTATTGTCTCTATTAGTTATATTGCATAAGTACCTATGATCTCGTGAGTTGTCCTCTTACATAAGATGCCCATGTTGTCGTTAGCTGGCCTGACATGGCGTGCAATAATAACTAGGTAATGGCTACTAGCATTACCGCGGCGCGGGTGGCAGCCCATATGGGAGGCTGGCAGCGTTAGTGGGGCGCAGGCCATAGTGTTGCCATTATTGTGGGGTGCCAGAGTTATCGATAATTAGGACTGCTAGCCTTCCTCGACACGTGTTGACTGTTCTCCTCGGCTGATGATTCCTCCTCAGTCAGGACCGAAAGTGCTCAACTCGGCTGGTCGACTACTCAGTTGGGGCTGAGGTTGCTCTCCTCGACTTACGTCCGAGGTCAAGAGGGCAAGTCTAGCCCAAGGTTGAGTTGTCCAAAATTTTTTCCAACACATGCCCCCCCTCCCTTTCAAGGCTGAACTACCTTCCGGTTCGCGCGACGGAAGTCAAGTCGTCATTTCCATCAAGGGCGAAACTTTCGTCATGAGAAATAAATGCGTTGATCTATCTTATCGAAGCATCGCCGCATTTGGGTTGTCTCAAGGCATCATCATAGTAGGATTTTCTTCGAGCCGTCATTACTATAGCGATTTTGGCGAATCACCGCGACGTGTCTCGAACTGACACGTGACTCGATCTTCCCTAGTAGTTGAACCGATGCTTCGATCAGGGCCATCCACGCCTCTATACAAGGGTCGTCTGCGCCCCTATATAAGGACACCCCACTTTTTGTTTCGCTTACTTCTTCGCCTGAGTGCTCGAGTGTCTAGGCTCCCGGGTGATACCCCACGAAGTTTTTTATTCCTCTGGCACCGACATCCTCCGTACTTCCCTATTTTTGGTGGGTTTTCGCTCCGTAGCTACTCGGCCCTTCTTATCTTCTCTCTCGTTGCCTTGTCCTCTTCTTCATTTTTTTTTAATTATTGTTTTCTTCTTTATTTCCCCCATCATGAGCGACGGTGAGGTTAATGCCTTGGAGAGGAGTCGTTCGTCGAACCATTCTCCCCAAACTCAACACCCTCACCTTCAACTGAGTTCGGGGTCCAATCGGGCCCGGACTACAAGGCGTCCGTCCTCACAATAAGAGGAGATGCACCTCATTCGAGCCCAGCATTTTGTTCCTCCTGAGTTTGTCTTCGAGCTCACCGATCCCAATGACCAGGTTACCCGACCCCCTTCTCGGCTCGGCCTGTTTGAGGAGACTTTGTGCGCTAGGTTGAGACTACCTCTCTACTCCTTTTTTGTTAAGCTGGTAAGGCCCTATAGCCTTGTCTCCCTAATTTGTTCTGAATTTCTTGAGGGGCCTGATTGGCTTCCACACTCTTTGTTTCTCTAGGGAATCCAAGCCTCGACTTCCCTTTTTTGGGGGTGCTTTACTCTAAGGAAGCATCCTCAAGACAACAGCTGGCGTCATTTTTCTTCTTGAAAAGGTCGCCAACTATCGGAGGTACTCTCTCTTCCCATCCACAAATGGAAAAGAAGGTTTTTTTTGTTCACTCCGAGCAACCATAGGGATTCGAGACTTGTGGAGGGCGCCTCAAACTAACCTAAATCGACTCACGAGGTTGTTCGGTGATAATCAAAGGGCCTTGGATAGGCTTCTAGAAACTCGATCCAAGATTCCCACCCTGGAGGAGCTATTGTCCGAGGAGACTCTAATTAATGTCAAACTGAGCCTGCTTGACTCCTTGGGTAAGCTCCAACTAAACTCTTCCTCTATCTTCCCACCTTGTTGAATTCCTTTTTGACCTTGTCCCTGGTTTCACAGTTCTCGCCTCCATGAAACCGACCTCACGATGATTCGTCAAAGGAGGCAAATGAAGATGAAGTTGACTGCTACTGTCGAGGTCGTAGGTCCCCAGAAGGAAAGGCCGAAGGGGGAGTTCTCTTCGGTTATTGCCGCCGAGGCTTTCGCTAAGGTCAGGATCCCTTAGAGGAAAAGGACGAGGGGGGGAGTCCTCTTCGACTGATGTCGCCGAAGTCGGGGTCCCTCGAAGGCCAAGTGGGGAGTCTTCTTTGGCTGCTGTCGTCAAGGCTGCCCCTGTGGTAGCCACCAAGGCTTCAGTCCCAAGGTCCGTAGCTTGGCTTAGCCCAGTCCGAACTCGTCCATCCTCCAAGAGAACCTTTCCACTCCTGGCAGTGCCCCCATGGTTTACTCTCCGTGCTGGTCTGTCTAAGAGTCGGACTCGGCTCTAACGAACCCCATGGTAGCGATGGTGTTGATCGAAGTCATGCAGCTCCCGACCGACCTAGAGGCTATGCACTCTGTTAGCATCACCGAGTTCTTCGACAAGGCTTTCACCACAGTCATTCGAGTAGGTCATTGACTCACAAACTACCTTGTAGTCTTTCACTTTAGTTACTGACTCTTTTTCTAGTATGCCCTTAAGATCAACAAGACGCAACAAATGGCTACGACCTTCTCGAGATATTGCTCAACGCTCGAGAGAAAATGGAAAGCTATCGAAGGGCTGGCCGAGGTGACCGAGGTGAAGGCCAAGTTGGCTAAGGATGAGATCAAGCCAGTAGAAGCTTGTGACTCGGCCACGCGGGCCCAGGCGGAAATGAAGGAAGCCCAACTATGTGCAGCCAAAGAGGCCCTCAAAGCCACCGATTTGAGGGCAATGGAGCTTTCTGTGAGGCTAGCCCAGGTCGAGTAGAGGGCCAACGGGACCGAGCGGTGGGCTACCACGGCTAGGGAGCAAGTCCTCCATATCAAGGCAAAGGTCGTGGAGGTGACCAAGGAGTACTGCGCCTTCAAGGGAGTTCAAAGAGGAAGCCTTCGAGAACACGACCGACGCCTTTGGAAAGGGTTTCAAAGAATGCTTGGAGGATAACTTAAACCTTGCACCAGTCACTGCCAAAGCAAGAGGGTGTGATTATTGAGCTAATGCCGGGCATTAGTTTAAGCCAAATATGGGCTCCATATAAGCTTTTTTTTTTCCTTCCAACCTCTCTTTCCTGCAAAGATGGTGAAAGTGCTCGAGCACATGCTTGCGTGCATGAGAGAGAGAGAGCGAGAGAGAGAGAGAGAGAGAGAGAGAGAGAGATTGTTAGAAATAGCGGCATCTGCGGCTGCCCATGGACTCTCCTAATTTGGGTTCTGGCCATGCCTCACGGTAGCGAGCCCATTTACTAAACCAACACGAATTCGACCTTAGCATGCACGTGTTACGAACCGCTTCAACTACCCCCATTACAAGCTAAAAATACCAAAAAGAAACCCAATCCTCTCTGCTGGGCTATTAAGCAACTCTATAATGGAGAGAAGATAACTTCAATGTAGAGTGTTTTATGACAAATTTTCTTTTAACAAACATAAAATAAAAGGAGGGCAAAGTTGCTTGAGGTTTTCTGGTCCAATGGCGAAATTAAAATATAGGTCAATTCTCTCTCTCTCTCTCTCTCTCTCTCTCTCTCTCTCTCTCTCTCTCTCTATATATATATATATATATATATATATATAAGACTAAGGTTATTCCACTTGGAAACCCTGGATTAGGGCAGCAAACAATCCAGGCTACTTATGAGTAGCTTGGAATTGGCTCCACAATGGTTCATCTGAGCTTCGCTCAATTAAAAAACAAGCTAAGCTCAAACGTTTTATAAAGCTCAACTTATAAACGAGTCACACTTGAATAGGGGTTGATTCGAAATTGAAATAAAAGCTTAGCTAGAAACTTGGCGAGCAACTCTTTTTTTTTCCTTGGTAACCGCTTGATGACAAGCTAATTTCATTGACTTAATGAAACGGGTGGGATTTCCCTCCATTTTTCTGAAAGAAAGGAGAAAAAGAAAAAGTCAAGCTCAGGAACTTCTTTATATGCCAAGCTCAGCTTCTTTATATCCCGGATTACACACTTACTCTTGTGCATTGGTTTGGACCAGCTCATTTCCACAACAGTTTTATATCAAGCCACCGATTCCTATCAGGCAAAGTTGACTGCTTCCAGCCACATTCC
Source organism: Phoenix dactylifera (assembly GCF_009389715.1). Lineage (NCBI taxonomy): Eukaryota > Viridiplantae > Streptophyta > Magnoliopsida > Arecales > Arecaceae > Phoenix > Phoenix dactylifera. The sequence continues at coordinate 23,747 of NW_024068767.1, forward strand.
TTGCAGAGCTAAATTTCTCCAAGTTAAGATGGTTGGCGAGAAGTTTTTATCTCTCTCGCCAACATCTCCTTGTCCATGAATATTGAATTAAATCCATACCTTCCCCATTCCAAAAATATAGAAGGTGAAGCACTGAAGCCATATCTCCTTTCCTTTGTCACCTTATCTACTTACGAAACACTGCAGATTCCTTCGACAACAATTTCCAGAACCTTAGGTACTAAAATATAGTAACTTTCAAATCAGAAGAGCGCCTTATTCCCTTTGTTCACATGAAGAGTCTTTGCGTCATTTACTCCACATTTCCAAGTTTACTACAAGCATACCTTCGAACAGAAGGAGAACATCTTACCGACCATATAAATGCCCTTCATGCTTCATGGACCGTCCCTTAAAAACAATTATAACTGCTATGCCGCTTTCCAACATAGCTCACACACATCAGATGAATACCATCAATGATTCCATGCCATCCATCCATATGAGGTTCTCCAAATAGTTCTTGCCACATGATGTGCTTGGCTTCCTTTGGAATTTAGTTCCAGTTTTCGCATCGAAATGAAGCATAACAGGAATTGATTATAGGATTCAGCATTGCATTCCTTCTTGAATCCAATACATCGAACCGAACTAGCACAAATAATGCAGATGAGGTGCATTGCTTACAAAGGGAGATTCAAGAAGAGCTTAACCATTCGAAGTATTATAGAAATTGGATAGAGTACACCATTAGTGCAATAAATTTCAATTGGTTGGATATCATGAGAATTGAAAAGAAGGATTCGAAACCAGAGCAGCTGTGCTACCCCCAATCTATAATCCCAGTACATGACCACTGTCTGATTTTGCCCAGAGCTGTTGTGTAGCCTATAGATCAATATCCTGAAAACTATTGGAGCTGAACAACCTATCAAACCTCCCATCACCCTCCATGCGCAGTCTAGACCATACGAGCGGAGGGGCAATAATGACTGAAATGAATCAAAATAACAACTGAGATAATTAGCATCGAGGGGATTTTGAATGCACAATGCAACTGACCTAAAAAGCTTAAGCTACCTGGGAAAGGATCACCAATATATATCAGGCTTAACGATGAACAAATCTGCTCTGAAGCTGTTGCAATCTTTCCTAGTTTTAATTCGCAAAATTTCACTTAAACTGATTGATTTCTCTATCGTTATTGCTGGAGATTGATTAGGAATCTTGCAGTTCCCTTTGACAGCTACTCAAAAGCTCCAAGAGATGTACACACTAAGAATCCATCAGTTCTAACTGTGGATCCATCATAACATAATATATATACTTCAATCAAGCAGCAAATGGTAAGATCTATTAGGCAGCAACGACCACAAGGTCTCAACCAATATACCTGTAAAGGGAATGATAGCTCCTTCCAGACTGATAATTTAATGCTGCCTATCTGCCATGAAAATTCACAATGATGACTACTCTGTTTCCTTGCTCCTGGGTTGTTTGCCGCGGCATCTGCAAATTTCTTCTCTGCCGTGAAATATACCTCTGATCCTCAAGAAAATACCATGAGAGAAGAAAGAAAAGACAATTTTCTTTTGATAGTAAATAAACATCGAAACAAATCTTCCAACATCAACTAGATTAAATTAAGGATTCCTTTTTTTTCCTTTTTTTTTCTTTTTTTTTTCTTTTTGCTGCTATGACAGGCAATTCACACTCTTCTAGCATGAATACATTCAAGAGAATCAAAAAATAAAATCTCTTACAGTGCCCTTGAAGCAAGTGTCAGATTGGTCCACAGCACCTCACCAAAGAGCTCAGCCACATATCAGGCTGCCAACAAAGGATTCCATTACTGTGATCAAATTTAGATGGTTGAGAGAACCAGCTATTAGACTAGTCTTCCATGGGCCCATAAGCTACGATTTGGCGGACCTTAACCAACAAAATTAAAAATAAGATGACCAAAGAATTATGAATTCAAGCAAAGACCATGAAACATTTGGCTAACTGATATAAATGCATCAAGCAGCAATTCTCATGCCCAGACACCTTTCATTATATGAAAAAATGCCTAAACACCTTTCTTCTGCTATTCTGAAAAGCAAAAAAAAGAAAGAAAAAAGCAGCAGGCCAGAGCATCTAACATTGCAAGGACATGAGATACCAGAGCCCACCAAATCTAACAGCCTTAAATCTCAGACCTTTTGGAGTGCACCAACCAGGTCATCTATGCCTCTTGAACTACAGCTGTAGGCCACTGCACAGTATTTGGGTTACAGTTCTTCAGCTAAGACAACAGTCACTTACCTAGTTCTGAATGCCAACCAAAAACTTAAAATGCTACCTTGCAATTGGGTAGATATTATGGTGTGTGATAGTTGAGCTGCCTCCAATCTTGGGCTCTACAAGCTCCTGAGAAGATGACAGAAGATCAAGGAGACGACAGAAAGTCGCAAGCGTAATAGTAGAATCATATGCCTGCAGTATCTCTTTGGTTCAAAAAATGAAGAATAAGAAATCACACTTGATAGACAAGAAATACAGGAGAGATACGGAACCTCAAACATCTCTGTTAGGACACAGAAGTGATCATTGCTCTCCCCCAAATAACAGTAATAAAAGGATATATATGGCACAAGTGTATGATCACAGCTAGTGCTAGAGTACGTGCCAAGCATCACTAATGCATTAAAGCTGAAAAATCCGGATGCTCGCAACTGCTTCAGATATATGCCAGTGCAAATCGAAGTGAATTTTTTTTTAACAATGGAAAATGATTTTTTTTCTCAGAATTTTAGAAAAAATGTTGCATACCAGGTTCCCAAATGGTTTGCAGACAGAAAATTGATTGGGCCTGTCTACCAGCATAACATTACATAGAAACTGCTCAGATTTGTCCGATCTGTTTAGATTCAGCTTTATTAAATACCTTCAAAATATATCCATCTACAGCCACATAATCTTAAGCTAGCTTCTGCTCTGTTCGATTAACAAAAACCTCCACCATGTCCAATTTTAAGCCCCCTCGCTGTCCTTCCTCTCACAGGGACTCAATACAATGTTGATAATGTCAACCACTATTCAAGCTCTTCAATATTCATCAATGTGTTCCTAGTATAATTTTGCCATTTTCAATTTTATCAATTCTCCAACTTCATCTAAGTCGATAACAAATCATCCAAGCAAAACTTTTGAGGGAACTTGTTCTGCTGCATGGTCAGCTGAACTCGCCCAACACCTACAACTAGGTCTTCCAGCATAGGTAGACTGGATCTAACCCAGACATGACCAGATTGACTCAAGGTTCAAATCCTGTTCCAGAACCAAATGCAACTGCCATTATATGTAAATAAAGCCCTGAAATGTAGTTAGCAAATGGATGAAACAACAAGGGCCTGAATACTAAAACTAAACTATAATTAGGTTACACATGGGACAAGCCAGACCAGAAACTGATTTATTTGCATCCCTTTCTATGAGTTTTTACTATGAATAATAATATCTAGATACTTATCATTAGATAATCCAAATATAAACTCAATGTGTAAGACTTACAACATCATTCTATTCTGGCACCCTTCTACAAGTTTGTGTCCTATAGAAATAAGCAATACTGTTTCGTTTTGCTGAGAGAACAGTCAATTCTTGTGACTGGTATACAATCTTAATCTCCATGTTAGCACAACCTATCCTTCATGTACCATATGGATCTTTGCTTTTCCCCAAAGTGCTATCCTTACTAAACTTCCCACCCCCTCCTGCAGCCTCAACAGAAAAGGGTGGCCATCTCATGCCATCGTATATCCTTTTGCTTGCTAAACAAAAATAATCGCTGGCCCCATGCTCCCATATCTTTTTAAGGAAAACAGATGATTGACTCACCAGATCAGGCACTAATTAAACAAAGAAATTAGTCACCAACATATGATAATATTACCAACACCACTCAAATCTGCAGCAGTAATAAATCAGTTTAGTCCCTGCCATTAAGGATCTTCAACCACTAAGTTATTTCCTTGGCGTTGAAACTTACAGAACACCACATGGTCAAATATGATTTGAATCTCAGTAACAACCCTAACTATGTGGTACAATGCAATGGTGTTGCTGGCCACAGATCATCCAATAGTCTATGGATCCTTATGCTAGGGCCACTAATATAGATGGTGCAAAAGGGTGACACATTGGGTTTTCAAGAAAACAAGTTATTCATAAGCCAACCTCTGTTTGACTTGTTCTATTAGAAAACAAGCCAAGCTCGAACTATGAGTATATATATAATTTTCATTAGTGTACATTATATTAGTTATCATTTTCCATATTAATTTTTATAACCATATAACTAAGATATAATTAAAATGATTGGTTCAAAATAATGAAAACTTTTGAGAGAAATGCTAATGTTGATGCAAAGACTGAGAAGACTAATGAACTCACCTAAATAATAACTCGAAACAGGTCAAAAAATTCAAGTTGAGATGCCGAAGGTATCAGGGTTCACATAACATCTATAAGTTCGCAACAAGCAAGTTTCACAGAACTACTCAAGAACAGAAATGCTAATGTTGATGCAAAGATTGAGAAGACTAAAGAACTCACCTACATAGTAACTCAAAACAGGTTAAAAAAATCCTCATGTCGATACGCTAACGAAGAATTAGAAACCATACTTGTTATAGGAAGCAGAAAACTGTGAGAGATTAAAGAAATCTTCAGAACCCCTAAGTTATTTCCTTGGCATTATGCTAATAAAGAATTAGAAACCATAGTTGTAATAGCAAAATGTTCATGTTAGATAAGCACTAAGAAAAAATGTCCACAAGCTTAGTCCTTGCCATTAAGGATCTTGAACCACTAAGTTATTTCCTTGGCATTGAAGCTCGCCGAACACCACATGGTCTTTATCTCTCTCAATACAAATATGTGATTAACTTGATATAGAAAGCACAAATGGTCCATGCAAATTTGCCATTAAGGATCTTAAACCACTAAGTTATTTCTTTGGCATTGAAGCTTGCCGAACACCACATGGTCTTTATCTCCCCCAATACAAATATGTGACTAACTTGATATGGAAAGCACAAATGGCCGATGCAAATTTTTCCTTACTCCTATTTCTTATGGCACCCCTCTTTCTCTCTCTCACTCTAAATATGTTGGCACAACTTATGAATGCTACTCAATTTTGCCAAATAGTCAATGCACTTCAATACCTTAGATTAACCAGGCCCATGGTTTCACAAACCACCAAAATGGGAATGGATGACCAATATCATGCTATTCCAATACGAGAACTTGGACTAGCATGGGTGCCAGGATGACAAAACCCTAGGTACCAGTACGTGGCTGTACCAGTCTTTATAAGTGTGCATCGGTGGGACAATACCAGTACCTTACCATACCATTCCAATGGAAAAACAGTACAGGAATTGATACCGGTATTTAAAACCATGACCCAGGCTGATTTGGCCTCCATAATTAACAAGGTTTGTCGATCCATACACCCATAGATGAACACTACACGGCAGTGAAAGAATACTTTGATATATGACTGCTGCTGCTCATGACAGCCTTATTCTCCAACCCTCTTCTTCAACTACCATTCATGCATTTACTAATAGAGATCGGGCTGGTAGTCCAAATCATTGTCACTCCACTAGTGGCTTCTACATTTTCCATGGTCCTAATCTTCTATCGTGGAGCTCCAAATAGCAAGCTCCAGTTTCCGCTCCTCTACTAAGGCTGAATATAAAGGCCTAGCAAACACTGTTGCAGAACTAATTTAGCTAGAGTTTCTTCTTCATGACTTGGGTCTTCATCTTCATCATCCTTGTTGCCCAAGGTGACAATCCAAGAGGGGGGGGGGGGGGGGGGGGGGGGGTGAATTGGTTTCTTCTAATTTTGGTGCTTTTAAAAACTTTCGTAATTAAGTGCGGTGGATGCTTACTTAGATTATTTGAGTGAGTTAAACTAATGCAAGAATAGAAGATAATGCAAGAGAAAATGAAAGCACAAACACAACGCAAACACAACAATATATAGTGGTTCGGTGCTCTCCTTAGCACCTACGTCCACTCCCCAAGCGTCCCCTTGGGAATTCACTATAATCTCGCGGATTACAGTTGGATTGTTTTCCGGGGTTACAATCCAAAAACCTTTGTTGGTTTTGCGGGCTCACCAACGAACCTATACACTTGGTTTTCCGGGTTCACCAAAAACCTTTGTTGATTTTGCGGGCTCACCAACGAACCTATACACTTGGTTTTCCGGGTTCACCAAAAACCTTTGTTGGTTTTGCGGGCTCACCAACGAACCTTTACAAAGTGTTTAACAAATAAAAAAAAGATTCAAACTCCTAAATGAGCATATAAACAATATGAACTACAAAGAAGAGTTAGAAAGTATTTATCGCTTTGAAGTCGCTTTGCTTTTCTTTGTCAAGGATGCTTCACTCTTCAAGGGAGGATGGAGCTCTTGATGCCTCTTTGAATCTGCTCAATCCCTTTCCTTGATTCTTGAATGAAGCTCTTGATGAAGGAGATTAGGGCTCTTTTGTTTTCTTGTGTATTCTTTGATATCCCTTTCAAAAGTTCTTCTCTCTGATGAATAGTGCCCCTTTAAATAGTTTCCAACCTTTCTTGGACAAGCCCCAATGGTCAGATTTGAAAAACTAGCCGTTACTCACCTTGGGAAGGACAAAAAGTACATCTGCAGAACTAGCCGTTACTGTTCAGCCCGTGTTTGGGTCGGCTCAACCTGTCCTTGGGTCGACCCAACTTTGCCTTGGGTCGACTCAAACATTCCTTGGGTCGACCCTCTCAGAAACCACAGAAACCTCAATTTCAGCCTTCCTTCCCATGGGTCGACCCAACCATTCTTTGGGTCGACTCAAAGTTCACTTGGGTCGACTCAACTTCTTCTTGGGTCGACCCTCTCAGTAATTCCAGAGAACCATTTTCTGTCTGTCTTTCTGTCTTGCCTTTAGGTCGACCCTCTCAGGGTTTGGGTCGACTCAAGCTTGGGTCGACTCAACCACTGTGTGGGTCGACCCTCTCAGTAAATCCAGAGAGCATTCTTCTGTTGTGTTTTGAGGTTCTTTGGAGGTTGGGTCGACTCATGCTTACCTTGGGTCGACCCAACTCACTGTTCATTTGTGCCATTTTTGCAGGAGTGTGCCAGATGACTTCTTGATGTACCGGGGTCGACCCAATCAACCTGTGGGTCGACTCAAACCACACTTTGCTGCATTCTCAAGGTTAGATTCATCCAAATGAACAAGGCCATTTATCCATTTTCAATTAAACAAATATACTGAGAGTAATGAACTTATAAATGAAGTATCAATTTAACTTATAGCATGCTCTAGATAATTGCTTGTTAATCATCAAAATAACACTATCATCCTCAATCTCCCCCTTTTTGATGATTACAAAATAAAGAGTATAAGCCTATTGATACTTGTCTTTAAAATCAGTTTATAAAAGGGATTAAACTGCTGAATTTCAGCTTTTCATATATACTTGTGAAATCTCCCCCTATATCATTTAAATGTTGCCAATTTGACTCTTTGAATTGCTCCCCCTTTCATTTATAATTCATTAGCGATGAAACTTCAAAAATTTGAGATAATATGAGTTTCAGGCTATGTATCGGGGTGCGAGAGGTGCGTGCCAAATTCTGAATTTATATGTGACAAATTCTGAATTGTGATATAAATTTTTGATTTGATCAATTTCATTGTTTCAAATTGCTCCCCCTTAGATGTATAAACTTTCTTATATGATTTTCAATTTGTTTGCCCATTCATTTCTCTTTTCTTTACATAACTTCTTTATTCACTTTTTCTCCCAAAATTAATACTCTTTCTTTATTCACTTTCTTTACATACTCTAAACACTATCTTTACTTCTCCCCTTTTTGTTATACATATCTTTACTTCTCCCAAAATTAATACTCTTTCTTTACTTCTTAAATAAAATACTCTTTCTTTTCTTAAATTGATATACTCTTTCTTTTCTTCTCCCCCTTTTTGTTATCATCAAAAAAATATATATATATGGGGAAGAATGCAATAAATAACAAACTTCAAATTTCATTGATCAAAATAGGAACATTTTCATACATGAATGTCAAAAACAAAAGCAGATACAATGTTCCTTAATCAAGATTTAAAGATACATATCATAAAAGCAAAATACATATGAGAACTAGATATTTAGCCTAGGCTCTAAACATAGATGCTAAGATCAGCCTAGGGGGAATCTAATGGCTGGGATCTAGTCCTCATCCTCCTAGCATACGTGGCGAGGGGAGGTCGAGCCTGGTGAGACTGTCTGGCGTGGAGCACGACGAGCTGGATGACTCTGTGCCGATATCTCTGACTCAGCAGCCTGTGGCACAGATGGTCCATGTGTCTCTCTCTCTCTCCGGAGTGCTCCAATCTGCTGCCTCAGATCACTGATATCAGCAGACATGACATCCAACCGGGCGTCCAATCGGCTCGTGAGCCCGTCAGTAATAGTCCTCGCCTGAGCTGACATGAGCTCTGTCATCCTGCTCCAGAAGTCATCCGTATCTGTCGGAGGAGCGGATGACGATGGTCCAGCCTCTGAGGGTGCAGTAGGATGATCCATAGGCTCCTCATCCTCATCCTCTGGTGCCTCTCCCTCTGGTGCCTCACCCTGAATGCCTGCACCGGTGTGAATCCACTGCCCGTTCACTTTCGCATATCCCATGCGTATGAGTGTCCGTGCAGTGTACGTGTCCGTGTGATGCAGACTCTTGGATGCCTCCTCCTCGAGAGGTAAACCATGCTGACGGAAGATCAATGTAAGTATCATACCATAAGGTAGTGATACCCTGTTGCTACACATTACCTTCCTCATCTGCCTCACTATCATAGCCGGAAGATTTAGAGGAGTCCCCCGAATCATACACTCCATAACTGCTAGATCTCGCTCTGAGATGAGATCAAATCTCCCGGTCTTCGGAAATAAAATCCTATTTATCATATTGAGCAATAACCTCATCTCAGCGGAAAGAGAACTAGCTATTACCTTCTGAGAAAAATCGAAGTTCTCATTTTCCATGATCAATTGTAGAGCTCTCATTTTGTCTTCTGGCCTCTCCGGAGTGGCTCCTATGCAGGGTAGGTGTAGTAGCTCACTCAAGCTCTCCTCGGATACACGGATCCGAACCCCTCGAACTTCCGACACAAGCCCTCCCATACCAGTCTTGAGGAAGGCATAAAACTCTTGTACCAACCCGGGATAGATGACCACATCTAGGGAGCAAAGATACTCCCAACCTTGCCTTTGGATCCATTCCCAAATCCGAAACCCTTCTTGATTGAAAAACTCGGAATGGATCCTTCTCTCCGTAGTAACCGGCCTCCCCGCAAATCTTGCAAGAATCACTGAGGGGGAAGGAGGAGGAGGGACCTCCGCACGTGCCTCACGTCGTGGAGACACGGGAGAAGGCTCGGTAGGGTGCCTTTCCTCTTGTTGGACCCAGGTCACTCTTCCGGATCTCTTGGCTACGGCTCGTTTGGGTCCCATTTCTCCAAGATTTTGAGGAAATCTACTGTTTGGAGGAGTTTAGTGGAGATTGGAGAGTGGGGACTAGGCTTTTCGGAAGAAGACAAAGGGCAAACAGTGCCCTAGATGTGCTCTCGGGCCCCCTTTTAACAGTGGGGTCCCGACGTTGGGTCGACTCAAGGATTTTCTTGGGTCGACTCAACGTTGGGTCGACCCATGTTCTGGGTTGGGTCGACCCAAGTGCAGAAATTTTGTTTTCTCTTCCTTGTTGCTTCTAAAAAGTTTTCCTTACTTTCAATCCTTATAAACTCTTTATGGGACATTGATATATGAGTAAGAAATCTATAGATAACAAATTTGACTCATGTTTCATAGGATTTTTGAAGTTAGAGGAATGTATCATGAGACTACTAGCTCCCTTTTTATATTTATTCAATAAAAGGATCACATATGCCTAATTCCCTCCTTAGCATGCAGAATCTATCTTCACTCAATGGTTTTGTAAATATGTCGGCTAATTGTTTTTCCGTGCATATATGCTCAATACATACATTTCCATTTTGCACATGATCCCTAATAAAATGGTACCTTATTTCTATGTGTTTGGCTTTAGAGTGCTGAACTGAATTTTTAGTAAGATTAATAGCACTGGTATTATCACACTTAATAGGAATATTATCTAGTTTAACTCCATAGTCCTTTAGTTGTTGCTTGAGCCATAATACTTGAGCACAACAACTACCAGCAGCTATGTATTCAGCTTCAGCTGTGGACAGTGCCACTGAGTTCTGCTTTTTACTAAACCATGATACTAAGTTATTTCCTAAGAATTGACATGTGCCACTTGTGCTCTTTCTATCTAATTTGCATCCGGCAAAATCTGCATCTGAGTATGCAAGCAAATCTAGACAGGAGTCTCTCGAGTACCATAATCCAATGGTGGTAGTTCCTCTTAAATATCTAAGGATTCTCTTAACAGCACTTAAATGTGACTCCTTAGGATCCGATTGGTATCTAGCACATATCCCTACACTAAATACAATGTCGGGTCTACTAGCAGTAAGATAGAGCAAGGATCCAATTAGTCCTCTATAGAGCTTAATATTAACACTCTTTCCTTTTTCATCTTTGTCTAGCTTACTAGTAGGATTCATTGGAGTGCCAATTTCCTTATGATTTTCATTCCCAAACTTCTTCAGTATTTCCTTTGTATACTTAGTTTGATGAATGAAAATGCCTTCTTTGGTTTGTTTGATTTGTAATCCTAAAAAGAAGCTTAGTTCTCCCATCAAACTCATCTCAAATTCTCCATGCATTAAATCAGCGAAATCTTTGCATAGAGTATCATTGGTGGCACCAAAGATTATGTCATCTACATATATTTGTACCACTAATAGATTTTTGTCCTTTCTTTTGAGAAATAACGTTTTATCTACATTTCCTCTACAAAAATCATTTTCAAGCAGAAATTTACTTAGTCGATCATACCAAGCCCTAGGTGCTTGCTTTAATCCATATAATGCCTTATGCAGTTTAAACACATGATTTGGCAATTCATGATTTTCAAATCCCGGAGGTTGTTCTACATATACTTCTTCCTCAATAATACCGTTTAAGAAAGCACTCTTCACATCCATTTGATATAATTTGAAGTCCATAAAACATGCAAATGCTAGAAGTAATCTAATAGCCTCTAATCTAGCTACAGGAGCAAATGTCTCATCATAATCTATTCCTTCTTCTTGATTGTATCCCTTAGCTACAAGTCTGGCCTTATTTCTTATAACTACTCCATTTTCATCTAATTTATTCCTAAATACCCATTTTGTTCCAATTACTGAATTATGCTTTGGTCTTTCAGTTAATGTCCATACATTACTTCTTTTGAATTGATTTAATTCCTCTTGCATGGCATTTATCCAGTTAGTATCTTTTTCAGCCTCTTCATAAGTCTTAGGTTCTAATTGTGAAACGAAAGCAAGATAATCATTTAAATTTCTAAGAGATGATCGAGTTCTTACCCCTTGAGATGGATCACCAATAATTAAGTCTTTAGGATGTCCATGTGCATACCTCCATTCTTTTGGCACGTCTTGGGGTTGTGGTAGCACGCAATCATCTCCCTTATCTTGATTTGGCACGTCATCAATTTTCAACTTTTCAAAGTCGATAATTCCTGTATCATCATCAATAGTATTTTCTTTCCTAGCATACTCACTATCAGACTCATCAAATATAATATTGACTGACTCTTCCACTACTAAGGTTCTTTTGTTGAATACTCTGTATGCCTTGCTAGATATGTAGTATCCTAAAAAGATACCTTCATCTGACTTGGCATCAAATTTACTTAAGTCCTCCTTGCCATTATTTAAGATAAAACATCTACATCCAAACACTTTAAAATATTTTGCAGTTGGTTTCTTATTCTTCCAAAGTTCATAAGGAGTTTTCTTAGTTATAGGTCGTATTAAAACTCGATTTAGAATATGGCAAGAAGTGTTTATAGCTTCAGCCCAAAAGTACTTTGGAAGATTTGACTCGCACAACATTGTGCGTGCCATTTCTGCCAATGTCCTATTTTTCCTTTCAACAACCCCATTTTGTTGAGGCGTTCTAGGTGCTGAAAATTGATGTGATATTCCATTTTTAGTGCAAAATTCCTCGAAGTGTTGATTTTCAAATTCAGTACCATGATCACTTCGAATGGCTACTAAGGTGAGTTTCTTTTCATTTATGATTTTATTATATAGTTTCAAAAATTCTGAAAATGCTTCATTCTTATGTGCCAAAAATGAAACCCATGTATACCTTGAAAAATCATCAACAATGACTAGTCCATATTTCTTTCCTCCTAGACTTGTAGTTCTAGTAGGTCCAAATAAATCCATATGTATGAGTTCAAATGGTCTAGTTGTTGATACTACATTTTTCGATTTGAAAGATGATCTAGTTTGTTTTCCTAATGAACATGGTCCACATATTTTGTCCTTTTCAAAAATCAATTTTGGCACATCCTTTATTAACTCCTTCTTAACTAGTTTTGATATTAATTCCATACTAGCATGTCCTAGTCTTCGATGCCAAAGCCAACTAGTTTCATTCTTCTTATCTTCATTAGTAATTAAGCATAAACCATTCTTCTTGCCTAACTCATGAAGATCTACTAAATAAATATTTCTTTGCCTTTGTCCTACAAGTACAATACTATTGTCTTTAGGATTTGTGATTATACATACAGATGCTTCAAATGTAACTTTAAATCCTTTATCACAAAATTGACTTATGCTAAGAAGATTATGTTTCAAACCTTTAACTAATAAGACATTTTCTATAAAAACAGATGGAGCAATGAAAATTTTACCCTTTCCAATGATATACCCTTTACCATTGTCTCCATAGGTTACTCCACCTTTCTTTGGTTCCAAGGTGACAAATTGATCTTCGTCACCGGTCATGTGTCTTGAACAGCCGCTATCTAGATACCAACGTTTTTCAACTTTATCAGCTGCAAGACACACCTGCAATCAAAATCAAGAAGAAACTTTAGGTACCCAAACTAAGTTGGGTCCTTTAGGGTTAGTACTCCATGTTCCTTTTGGAACCCAAACTTTCTTGAATTTTATCTTTTGATTATTACTTGATTTGTTTTGACTAGACTTTCTAAAGTTACATTCATATGCTCTATGTCCTATCTTATTACAACAATAACAAGTAACATTTTCATTTTTAGCTTTTACAAAAATATTCTTTAAGAATTTTTGTTTCCTATTTGTTCTATAACCTAAACCAGCCTTATCATATACAGCTCTTTGACTATCAAGAATCATATTTAATTTGGTAGAACTAAGAGTAAATTTATCTACCAAGGATTTATATTTTTCAGCATCTTCTTTTAACTTAATATTTTCAGCAATTAGATTCTTGGTTTCATTTTCAAGTTTCCTACTTAATGCTTCATAGTTATGAGACAGTTTTATCTTATCTTTAATGAGAGATTGATTTTCTTCTTTTAGAGCTTTATTTTTATTAATTACTTTCTTATGTTCTTCCATGAGTTCTAAAAATGCATCATGTAATTCATCAATAGTAAAATCACAGTCAAGTTCAGAATCTACCTCATCGTCATTGGCCATATGACATATTTGGGCCGTGTCTTGATGATCTTCGTCCTCCGAACTTGATTCCTCACTCTCACTCCAATCGGCCATAAAATTCTTCTTTTTCAACTTTCTTGCCATCCACTTCAAATCTGGGCAATCTATCTTATAATGCCCGGGTTTGTTACACTCATAGCAAATGGGAGTTTCTTTCTCCTTTTCTTTGTCCTTACCCTTTTCTTTGCTTGAGTTACCTTTAGGGAAGGGCTTCTTTTTATGGAATCTATTCTTACCTCTCATGAATTTTCTGAATTTCCTCCCAAGCACTGCCATCCCTTCCTCATCAATATCTTCATCATCATCTGAATCTTCCGATTCAGTTTGTTGTCTAGGGGTGGTAGTCTTTAGGGCAATAGGCTTTCTTCTCTTGACCTCATCTTCTGAATTTTGCCTCATTGTCAACTCATGGGTCATGAGTGATCCTAGAAGCTCCTCTAACTGCAGTGTGTTGAGGTCCTTCGCTTCTTGTATGGCGGTTACCTTGGCCTCCCAATTCCTTGGTAGAGACCTGAGAATTTTTCGCACCAAATCAGAATTAGAATAAGATTTTCCTAAACTTTTAAGCCCATTTATAATGTCAGTAAAACGAGTAAACATATCAGTTATGGACTCGGTAGAATCCATTTTAAACAATTCATACTTATGTACTAATATGTTTATCTTTGACTCCTTAACTTGATTGGTCCCTTCATGTGTGACCTCAAGTCTATCCCAAATTTCTTTGGCAGTGGTGCAAGTGGATATTCTATTAAATTCATTTACATCTAAAGAGCAATAAAGTATATTTATAGCTTTTGCATTTAACTGTGCTAGTCTTCTATCATTTTCATTCCAATCCATTTCTGGTTTGGGTATGATAGTGCCCTCTATATTGAGTGTGGGTGTGTGAGGTCCTCTAGTTATGATTTGCCAAAGTTCATAGTCCGAAGCTTGAATGAATATCCTCATCCTAGCTTTCCAATATGTGTAGTTTGTGCCATTAAATAGAGGTGGTCTATTTGTGGATTGCCCCTCACTCATAGAGCATCCTACTTGGGTTGTCATGGTCTTTAACTCTTGATTGTTAGATCAATGAGCACTATTAGAGCACCTAGCTCTGATACCACTTGTTGCCCAAGGTGACAATCCAAGAGGGGGGGTGAATTGGTTTCTTCTAATTTTGGTGCTTTTAAAAACTTTCGTAATTAAGTGCGGTGGATGCTTACTTAGATTATTTGAGTGAGTTAAACTAATGCAAGAATAGAAGATAATGCAAGAGAAAATGAAAGCACAAACACAACGCAAACACAACAATATATAGTGGTTCGGTGCTCTCCTTAGCACCTACGTCCACTCCCCAAGCGTCCCCTTGGAAATTCACTATAATCTCGCGGATTACAGTTGGATTGTTTTCCGGGGTCACAATCCAAAAACCTTTGTTGGTTTTGCGGGCTCACCAACGAACCTATACACTTGGTTTTTCGGATTCACCAAAAACCTTTGTTGGTTTTGCGGGCTCACCAACGAACCTATACACTTGGTTTTCCGGGTTCACCAAAAACCTTTGTTGGTTTTGCGGGCTCACCAACGAACCTTTACAAAGTGTTTAACAAATAAAAAAAAAGATTCAAACTCCTAAATGAGCATATAAAACAATATGAACTACAAAGAAGAGTTAGAAAGTATTTATCGCTTTGAAGTCGCTTTGCTCTTCTTTGTCAAGGATGCTTCACTCTTCAAGGGAGGATGGAGCTCTTGATGCCTCTTTGAATCTGCTCAATCCCTTTCCTTGATTCTTGAATGAAGCTCTTGATGAAGGAGATTAGGGCTCTTTTGTTTTCTTGTGTATTCTTTGATATCCCTTTCAAAAATTCTTCTCTCTGATGAATAGTGTCCCTTTAAATAGTTTCCAACCTTCCTTGGACAAGCCCCAATGGTCAGATTTGAAAAACTAGCCGTTACTCACCTTGGGAAGGACAAAAAGTACATCTGCAGAACTAGCCGTTACTGTTCAGCCCGTGTTTGGGTCGGCTCAACCTGTCCTTGGGTCGACCCAACTTTGCCTTGGGTCGACTCAAACATTCCTTGGGTCGACCCTCTCAGAAACCACAGAAACCTCAATTTCAGCCTTCCTTCCCATGGGTCGACCCAACCATTCTTTGGGTCGACTCAAAGTTCACTTGGGTCGACTCAACTTCTTCTTGGGTCGACCCTCTCAGTAATTCCAGAGAACCATTTTCTGTCTGTCTTTCTGTCTTGCCTTTGGGTCGACCCTCTCAGGATTTGGGTCGACTCAAGCTTGGGTCGACTCAACCACTGTGTGGGTCGACCCTCTCAGTAAATCCAGAGAGCATTCTTCTGTTGTGTTTTGAGGTTCTTTGGAGGTTGGGTCGACTCATGCTTACCTTGGGTCGACCCAACTCACTGTTCATTTGTGCCATTTTTGCAGGAGTGTGCCAGATGACTTCTTGATGTACCGGGGTCGACCCAATCAACCTGTGGGTCGACTCAAACCACACTTTACTGCATTCTCAAGGTTAGATTCATCCAAATGAACAAGGCCATTTATCCATTTTCAATTAAACAAATATACTGAGAGTAATGAACTTATAAATGAAGTATCAATTTAACTTATAGCATGCTCTAGATAATTGCTTGTTAATCATCAAAATAACACTATCATCCTCAATCCTTTAATTTTTTAGTGTGATAATATCAGAGCAACTTATCTAGCTGCTAATCCTGTCTTCCATGGAAAATCTAAGCATGTTGAATTTGATTTCTTTTTGCTCAAGATAAGAGTTGCTGCCAAGCAATTGGGCGTTCACTGTATTTCTAGTTTTCTACAGTTGACCAGATTGCTGATATCATGACAAAAGGTCTTCACCATACTCATTTTCGCAACTTTAGAGACAAGCTCATAGTTCATGACACCTAGTTGAGCTTTATGGTTAGTATGTGTGGGGGTGGCGGCGGAGGTGTACATAAGATGAGATAAGTTGTTGTAACCTTTATAACTGGTTTTTGTTATGCAATTATAACTACACTTTGTTAAATTGCTGGGTAGTTGTCATAATAAGATAATAATCTCATCCACTGTAACCACTCCTTTTATATACCTAACCAGCTAAAGATTTCATAGATGTAACTGAGACTATTTTCTCTCACTATATTATTTTGTTATTTCACAAGTTGGGCAAACAATCAGATCTCTATCCTTTTTCTTTTTTCATCGAAAATGAAAGAGTACGCTGAAAGCGTACAAAAGCCAAGATAGAGAAGAGGAGGAGGAGAATATGGAAGGAAATAAAAGAAGAAAAACAAAAACCTACAAAAGCATCCAAAACAAAGCAGGGATAAGTAAAAAAAAAGAAAGCAACAAAATGATGTCTAATCTCCATGATATCAAACAAGTAGCAGATGACTTTGGGAAGCCTCCGAATAAAGACATTGAAGAGCCCAATAAGAATTATCATAGCAGAAAGTAAAGTAAGGAAGTCGATGTTTACTTCTCTCAAAATGAACCAATTGCCAGCTTGTTTCTTCATTGTCACTTTGCTAGGATAATCTAGGTTTGGTTCAAGCATGTTTCTATTCACTCTTGGTGGTCGGCTGAGAGTTGAAGAATCAAAGAAAGGACCAGTTAGTTGCAGATACGTTGGGCACAGGCATGCACTATTATTTGGGTGCTTTGAAAGGAAAGAAATGTGAGAATTTTCTTGAAGAAGTCAAACCCGCTGAATGTGGGGATTCCTAGTCAATCTGTTGCTGTCTAATAGAATCAACCTATTGTCTTCAACAGGTGAACGTGGAAATGAGAAGAGGATTCAAGTGCTTTCTGTGATTGTTGGTCAACATGTTGAGACAGGGAAGCAGAGAAAAAAGGATGGCCTAGTGCACGAGGCTCCGCCATTGCTGGGTCTGGGGCGGGTTGAGATATACACAGCCTTACCCCTACATGTCGAGAGGCTGCTTTCATATTCCGAACCCATGACCTCTAGGCTACAATGGAGACACCTTACCATTACACCGAGGCACACCCTCACAGGTGAATGGAGGGATAAGAAGAGGATTCAATTCCTTACTATGATTCCTAGTCAATAACCTTTTACTCTTTTTGTTTTGTTTTTTTGTTTCTTGTTACAAGAATTTTTGACATTTTGCATTGGTTACTCTACTAGTATTGTACTTCTAATTTTTCCCCTTAGCTTTAACGGGGAACTCTTATTGTGTCTTGCTTAGACTTTGTAAATGAAAACAGGGTGGATTATACGCCTTTCTCTCTCACACAGACACTTAAAAAAAAAAAAAGATGGGAATCATTTTCCAAGTAGGTCTTGTGGTGATTATTATTCACAATTGGAGCACTGCAAGATTGTTGCACTACTCATGTGCAAATAATAAGGAGATCTATCTGTATCCTGTAAAAAAACATTGACCAAAAATCAGGATATATTTATACTTTTCCCCTTTTTTTTCTTTTTTTCTTTTTTTTTTGTATAAGAAGGCCGAGGCTACCAGGTACATCCACAGGGTGCTATGGTAGATAGAACTAAAGTCCATCCTAATTGAAGTCCGCTAATTTGTGCTTAGAGAGCCAATCTGTGAGCCAGTTGGCTACCTAGTAGCATGGTTCATTACAATTGAAGTCGAACATTGAAGAAAGGAAATTGCATCCCCAAGGTAGTGGAATTACAAGGCTCTGCTCTGCACAGCCATGTAAAGGATGTAATAGAGCCCCCCCACACCGAGACATGAGTGGCTATGGCACCAAGGTCGCAGCAATGGAGATGCATCACCAAGTTACACAGCTCAACAGCTGCAATGGAGTTAGAGGAGCCATGCGACCAACCTAATGCCAAGCCACATGGTTACAAATAAGTCACCTATATTCCAAGTGACCATCAGATCAAATGCTCCATCAAAGTCCGAGTTTGAGGAAAGGAAGTGATGGGGGAATCTAACAAAGGAATTTGGGGTGAAACTAGAAGGTTGCAGGCCTAAAGTTTCGCAGGAAAACAACTATCCAATAAGGGTAGGTTTGGATACCCCAAAATATTCTAGTGTTGGAGAATGCTAAAGTATTTTGAAGCAGAACTATAACAATTTACAAGAAGCTGTCTAAATAGGTTTTTGAGTGACAAAGTATTGGAGTAAAACCCAATACAAGATTTTTCTAAAATTCTGGTTGAAACTCAAAAAAAAAAAAATCCAAAACTTATCACCCAAAGACACCAACTCCAGCCCCTGACCCTGCCTCCCCCAAGCCGTAATTCAGGACTCCCCAACATATTCAACCCTTCAATCTAGACATTTGTGCAAGGGTGACGAGCACTTGAAAATTTAAGCTCGCTGACCGGTAGCTTCCATAATTCATCCAAAATCACCATAACTTCCATAATTCATGATATTTACTGCTCAATCAGATACAACAGTTTTAAAATTCCATACTATTTGAAGAGCCATAATCTAATACAATGCATGTACAAAATAGAACTCCATTAGGATGTCTTCTGTTGACTCGGCATTCAATGGATTCAAGTGTCTCATGTGATCACATATAAGAAGAAAACTTCCTAAGATATCATTTCGAGTCTCAATAAAGAAAAACTGGGATCCAACCAATCACTAAAGAAGTCCAAACAAATAAAAGAAAAAAATGCCCAGGTCCCAACCATCTCTGTCTATTTCTACACCTTTTTTATTAGGCTTGAAAAAGCTAGATGGTTTTTCTACTCCATCATCTCAAAATTTTAAATGGTCATGCCCTTCTCTTGCCCTTCAATTACGATGAAATTCACAAAGACAAAGAAACCGCATTATTAGAAAGTGGATGTCTACTTACCAAGATATATAAATAATGAAAAAAACACATGGAATATCACAAGCATCCATGCCTTATCCTACAGGCAGTGTTGCATAAACATGGGCAGAAGAATCAGATTCTGACGTGTCCAAAAGTCTGATTCGATAGAGAAAAGATGGAAATTTGGGAATACATAGACAAGTTACATAAAATATATATTTAAAATATTGTATAAGATAAATACTAAAAGATACTATTGGTTAAATTTTTCAAATATGCATGTTTGTAGTCCAAACTTCCTTAGCTTAATTTTTTTTGAAAAATGATATTTTGCAAAATTAATCTAACACTTACTAATGTAGGCCAAAAAATGGCTATCTCGAGATACATGCTTAGGGCAAAAGTTCAGCAAAAAATTATTGTGAACGCCCCCAGCAAACCTAAATGATGCTTAGCAAGACCGAGTGCCCCTAGGAAACCTAAATGATGGTTAGCAAGACCATGAGGTAGCACTTGACTCAAGTGCCCCAAGAGCTTAAATGTTTTCAATATCAGATTGCATCCTAGGTACTAGCAACTTTAAAAATTCACCGAAAATAGCATAAACATAATTTTGGTATGAAACCCCTTCCAACACCTCCATAGTTGACTAAGCTTTCCAAGGCAACTTGAATTGCATCAGTCAAAGATTGGACGAGGAAGAAATGGACAAAAAATCTAAGTTTTGTTAGTTCTACCAAGCCTTTCTGAACTAATGGCAGCAACTTAATCATTAGATCAAAATACAATAGTAGCAACCCTACCCAAATAATTTTGGACAGTATAACCCTGTTGTCAATTGCTTCCTTGATTAGAATTCAAAATTGTAATCTAACATAAGTTATGCTACCGTTAGTTTTCTAGTGCACAGGTTACAATCAAGTAAGATTTGTGTCCAAGATGCCCTTAACATACAAAAATTAGTTTCTAGATGTTCTATCTTGATATATTTCGAATCCTAGTCCAAATCTAAGGGCAACCACAAGTCTGAACAATGTATCGACCTATAGAACCAGCGACTAAACCAACCAAACCGGACAATTAGGCCCATACCGAACCGACACCAAATCAGGACAATTTTGATGGGTCGATTTGGTTTGTAAACCACCCCACCTCCCAGTTCAGCCAATTCAGCCATTCAAGAGAGTTTCCGCTCTCTTTTCTTGCTTGTCGCTTGCTCTTCTCCCCACTTCAACATCGACTGACGCCGGCCACTGTTGAGGTAAGCCCATCCCTCTCTCTCTCCCCCCCTCCCTCCCACCCTCCTCTCTCTTCCTCCCTCTCCTTCTCCCTCTTCCCAATCTCCATGTAACCTCTCCCTCTCCCTCTCCCTCTCTCCCTCTCCCTCCCTCCCTGCTCTCACCCTTCCTCCCTCTCCTACTCTCTCTCCATCCCCTTAGTTCGGTACACCCCTAGCTCAGTATGGTATGTACCAATACCATACCGAATTAATCGCCAGCCGATACAAGCCCTACTCTCGGTCTGACAAACCCTGCTTAGAACACTATAATACTCCTTGTAGTCCACTTTTTTACATCATAGTAAATAAAATTAAAATTTTTCAGTGCTCTTTATGAGTATTCTTGGTGGTATGGCTCCGCCTTCGCCATGATGTGACTTCATAGCAACCTTGGTGCCACTCCAAGACCTTCTTGCACGACTTTTAAAGACCCTACACGAAATTGGTGCAATGTTGACGGAGATGTGTGAAGCCTGAGTGATGACCAATGTGACTCTAGTTGGATCAAAAAGGTTGGGTTGGTGAGATTCTAACTATCCTAATTCAAATTAGATTCTATTTATCTTCTTTACTTTCCTTGCTTCTATAATTATTATAAAAATTCAAAGAAAAATAATTTATCATATTTGCTTTAATATAAAACTCAATCCCTTCTAGATTAGAAGAGGCCTTGATTGAGTCCTGCTAGGATTATCCCAGCAACTTGCACCCCGACTTGTCTCTTACAGTGATTCATAATTCATTGCTTATGCAATTCCAAATTAGGTTAATCACTACTGAGTCTATGGTGGACCCTGACATCACGGAGCCGGATCCTTGATCCACATGGTCCCCAGCCTGTCACCAACACTCTTGAACAATCTCTAATAAGAACCAAACTTATTGTTGGAAGAAGTCCAACCATCTATCCATTTCTAAAAGTTGCAATTAAAGAAAAAAACTGAATATTATCTAAGCATCTAAAGTTATCCAATCCAGATACGTATCCAGCATAAATTCCTAAAGATAGATATGAGCATGGAATGCCGTACCGGCCCGTACGGGCCGGTACGGGCCGGTACGTACCGGTCCGGCCGTGGACTGGTACCGGAACGGATAAAAAACCGGTATTTCCCGGTTTTTTATCCGAACCGGCCGGTACGGGCCTCGTACCGATGCGAACCGGCCGGTTCGCACCGGTACGATTTTTTTTTTTTTAGAACCACAGCGCCGCGCGCTGTGGTTTTTGAAACCACCGCATACCGGCCGGTACGGGACCGGTACCAGCCGGTACGTACCGGACCGGACCGGTACCGTACCGGTCCGGCCGGCCACCGGTACGCCGACCGGTACCGGTACCGGTACGGCGGACCTTGGATATGAGTTTCCACACAACATGGTCACAGGCATGTGCTGTTTCAGATTGCACACTCGTGCCTCTTACATAGCATTAAAGATCTATCACAGCCATCTATCTCCCTTTAATATGCCTTGCACATACTGTAATCTAGTATGAGTTTAATAACAAAGTGTTTTATCATCACTCATTTTATAAATATTATTTCATATGGCGTGCAAATATATGTTACACACCATTCCTTAGTCAAGAAACAATCCATAGTTCAGCTTTGTTTAAGTGGCCAAGTGATTAACCATGAACTCGATCATAACGAAGACTCACAAGGATGATTCTAGGCATTGCACTCATATATAGCTACCATGAAGGCATGGATAGTGTCAAAGTACACTCACTAACATGTCAATGAACTTGGATTGTATGAATAGCATGTGGATGTCCTCTGTAACACATGGTTATGAATAGATTTTTTAATAATGAGATCGTCTTTCACCTTAGGATCTGACTTTCTGACTTGTATTTTTGGTTACATTGAGCCATTTTAGGTACTAACCATAATACACCACATAGTACAACCTATGTAGTGTATTTAGTGAAGCCCAATGATCTACCCATGACCAAATATCTACATGAGTAAGCCCAAATATCAAAGTCAATCATCGAAAGCATCAAAATATGAATGAAATTGAAAAATCATTAAAGTCCAATATGTAATTGAGACCCAATATTGCATCAAATTGGCTAGCATTAGCAATGTTATTGCTTGTCCTAGTACAAGGTAATCACATCTTGCTGAATCAAGGTAATGAGAATCTGGCATCAGGAATGTATCATGTAGCGGGCGATGAAAGAGCACCAGAGAGCTTATGGAGAATTCATCACTACCTAGGAATGATGAATTACAAGTTACAACTTAAAATATTACTCCCACACGACAAGAATCAAGTATTTGGGCAGCTTATTTGCCTTAGTAAATGAAAATGATCAGGATCAAGAATACAGCATGGTGTAACAAGTCATAAATAAGTATAGTTTGGCTAATCACAATGAGCTCAACTTTGGCACAAAACCAACATAGCATGCAACCAATATTTATGAGATTCACCGCTGTTTCATTGATAAGGGCTTCTAAAGGTGCAAAATAGAAGCCAATCCCCATGGTATATTAAGCAAAATATCAAAATCTAGCAGCACAACATCCAGTGAAACAGAGGAAAAGAAAAGATTGAGCAATTTTCAAAAGAAAGAATCTCAAGAAATTATTTATTATTTCAAGCATCAATGATGTCAACTTTTTGTCACTAGCTACCCTTCCAAAACATTATCTTATTGTCAAGAATTAGATTTGGGTAAAGCTACTCCTTCTTTCCATGTTTTCTAGCAATAAGTGGGAAGCCAACCTCAAACAAGAGAAGAAAGTTAATGAAGCAACCAAAACATATTTCAAGAAAAATCTAAGATTCAATGCATTCTTTGAAGTGAGACAGCTGAAAACCCGACCGATATAAGATGGGAATAGGAGAAACCCAGAAATTGTTGAGTATAAGATTTTATTACCATCTTCAATCACCCACTAGGAATGTTTGTTTCACTTGCGAGTATATATAGCCCTCCCAAGCATAGGAACAACTTCTAAATCATAGTTCCACCAAAAGCCAATATAGTTACACTTGTAATTGACAATAGTGGACCACAGACCGTCCAAGAACCCATGAGAAGATGGTTAGCAAACCTGCCTAAAAGCTTACCTCCAGTGAAGCAGATGACGAATGGTAAGAATCTCTAAAGCTTTTATAAACGTGACAGCATGCTTGTTAAAGAGGTGTAAGCTACTTGCAGAGGTTTCCTCACTGCACAGAAAGCTACAAAATGCAGCATTCCAGTTCAAGAAGATAGCATGTATATAGAGACAGCAAAGAAGATTGATTAGAGTAAGGCTGCTCATCAGCCTGGTTAAGAAAACCTGACTTCTAACAGAAGAGCTGGCCTTTCTCCCATTTGTAAGAACACTGAAGTACTCATTAGAAAGGTAACCCCAATTTGGAAACCCCAAGTCCAAACTCCTTCCAGAATCTAAATTCCTGGCATTCTTCCAAGATATGCTAAAAATGGATGAAGACAAGGTGAAAATCTAACATAAGATTTTTATGGATTGGCTTTCTGTACAGATAATAAGTAGAAGTGGATGGCCTGAAGCAAAGTACGCCGAATCGATACTGGTCGGCGTACCGGTGCCGATCCAGACCGGTTCGGTACCGGTTCGGGCCGTACCGAATGGTCCCGAACCGGTTCTACTGGTTCAGTCGGGTTTCGGCTACAACGCCTTTTTTTTGCGGGAGGGAAAGTTCTCTCTTTTGGATCTTTTTCTATGAAATTAAGTCAAATTTGATTTTTTTGTTGTTTATTTGAATTTTTTTTCATGTTTTTTGATGTTTCTATGTTTAGGTTTAAGTTTTAAGCTAGATGGTGCATCTTATTACTTTCAAATGATACAAATCATGAAATGAAGAACATAAAATATTTTCAAATTAAGATCCAATCAATTACATACATTTAAAGCACTCTCGGATATCTAATATTCGGACGAGAGGCGATGGCGCTCGTAGATATTCGGATCATATGTATAGTCAGGATGAGACACATCAAGCCAACCAGAAGGAACGCGCGCCGGATTATAAGAACTATCGGATCTCTCTCTCATGCTCTAAGTCTGAGATGTGTCTTCTGACTATGTAGAGGTCCATCCGAATATGGCGGCAGCAAAATCCGACCCTTGTGATGCTCCATGTTGCGTAGGATAATGGCCACCGAAAGATGCCTCCGATGCACTATATCCATATCTATATCCGTATAAGTCATAAGCTGTCTGAAGCTGCGGATAATAGGATCCAATATACGACTCGAAACTTGTAGCTGCATCCTGTCCTCCTCAATGACCTCGAGGAGCATGTTTTCTATCTGCAATAGTATCCTCGCGGGCTCTATTAGATGGTCGATAGTCTTCAACAATATTTTTAATTATTGTAAATTCTAAAAAAAAGAAGATTTCTGCCTCCAAAATGACTTTTGAATTATGTAGAACGTACGACTATTTTTTCATTTTTTTTCATTTTTTATTTTTTTATAAAAAATATTTTTTAGCTCTTTTTAATTAATATAAATTATATATTTCGGAAAAATATTTGTCACTATGCACATTGTCCATAGATCTACAACTTATAAAAAAATCAAGCCCAAATTGAAAAATTGGGCATGATCTCCTTTTTTTTTCAATTTTTGAGCTATTTTTCTGAGCACCTTAAAAAAATATTAAAAAAATAAAAAAAAGAAACCACACCTTAATTAGCCTTTGCTATGTTTTTTTGGAAGAAGAACAACGCTCTCACCTTAATTTTTTTCACACAGCCATGCCGGGCCCATACCTGAGAGGAACCATGGGAGAGAAGAAAAGAGAAAGAGCGGGCGAGGGAGGAAGAAAGAGAGGGCGGAACACCTGCGGAGTGCTGACGGACATCGAAGGAGGTGGCGGAGGCTGGCCTTGGCCGCGGCCGCTGCCCATGTTTCAAACCAATTTTTTTAAGGCAGACTTTACTTAAAAATCATGATTTTTTTAAGGCCACGACCGGACTCTGTTTCATTCGAAACAGGGGCAACAGCCGCGGCCTCACTACCCGCGATCGAGGCGAGCCTCCGACGGCCTCCACCAGCACTCCGTCGGTGTCCCGCCCTCTCTCTCCCTCCCTCTCCCACTAGCTCTCTCTTTTCTTCTCCTTCTCCGGCTCTGGCAATGCGTTCCGTTTCCGTTGCTAGAACCGTACTAGTGAGCCACCGGTACAGCTCGGGACGGCCGGAGCCGCTCGGTTCGGGACGATTTTCCCGACCCTGCATGTACCCAAGGAGTTAAGAGATGGATGGGATCAACTTGGTGATGGCAATGTGCTGGTGCTTATGGGAAAAAAGTAATGAGGTGTAGCAAAAAAAAAAGTAATGATCAAATTTTCCTTACCAAGAAATACACTCTTTCGATAAATTTGCATCAATTATTGCATACTGTATCTAAGTGGAGAGTCCTCTATAGCAGAAGAAATACCAGAAGTGAGGAGATTGGGGTGAGACTTGTTTCTGTGAGTCTGTAACTTACCATCTTCCTTTCAGTGATATTATGGTCCGTTGTGTTCTTTTATTATTCTAAATTTCTAATAGATATGGTGAGCTCTGCCCTCCGTTCCCCCTATTAAAAGAGAGAGAGAGAGAGAGAGAGAGAGGTAAATGAATGTCAGAATTCAGAAATTGACAAAACTAGGAAAGATGCAAAGTGCTCAATCTTGTATCCGCTATGTTAGGCGCCGGCCAAAGCAGTTGTTGCACCAGGTGAAAGAAAGACCAGAGTGGTCTAAATCCAAGAAGTTGTTTGAAGCCATGAAAATGTGGAAGGTTTATACATCTAGTACTGTGGAGTTCCCCCTATTTCTCCACAGCTTCAGTTATGATGTTGAAGTCACCAACGATCACATCCAAGAATCAAAAATAGGTTCAATTTGTTCCAAGTATAGCTTTGAGTGGTACTACTAGTCAGGGCATAGACACTGCAAAGAATCCTTTAAGGTGGGATTGCTAGACGGTAGACACAACACCATAGCATGATTGCTAGCAAGAAAAAAATTAAGGAAACCACAACTAGGATTCTAGAGAGAAAGTATACCTTCAGAGTGGCCAGTAAGCAAAGGTTGACAACTATGAGCCTCTGATTTTTCAGATAACTAGAAGACCTACATAACCTGGTGAGCGAGTTTCCATGAGAATGATATCATCAGATGTATAAGGCCTTATATGGCACCAGGGAGAGAAATTGGTTTCTCACCTCGCTTAAAGATGACCTTTATCAAAGAGGCTAAAAGAACAATGCCCTTCAGATGGGGTAAGTACAGAAAGAATAGGAAAGATCTCTAAACAACAACATGAAAGGCAAGGGTGGCATTGTTGTGCCTTCTTGGTGGGTCACCATGTGAGATTAGAATAAACCTCATGCCCTTCTTGAAGAAATTTGCAGGAGCTCTTCACCCTCAAAATCCAAGGGATCTCCTTCAAAATGTCCATATGAGGCACCAAAAGGCAGCAAAACCAGCAATTAGGCCTACCACCAACCAAGCCTCCTGACGACGACTATCGATTGGTCCACCTCTGATTTGAATTGAAATAGATAACATCCCACCACCATGGGTCAATAATCCAGACCACATCCTATTTTCTATGAAGGGTCAACTGAAGCAAGTCAATGGCGAGGCATCTTCCCAAAAAACAGTCAATGAGGAAATAGCACCAAGGCTCCTTTAACTTTTTGTAGAGCTACTTCTAGGAAGATGGGTGACGACTTGGTCAAACCAGGATTGTCTCTACATACATCCAGATGCAACTGCAAACCAAGTTGGCAGAGCATCCAACAGTTTGCGAAGGTCTGGTGGCACAACAGAGTCACTGCTACCTTTTGGGAGATGGGATCCTTCAGTTTTATCGTTAAAGGATTTATTGGTGCTTGCAGATATTCATGGTCATTTAGTCATTATCTACATAAATATTTTTCTTTTGCATCTTTAATTATTGTACTAGAACCATTTTATTTCTTGTTCTCTAGTTCTCCTGAACAAAATGCAAGAATTTTAATGCTTTCTGCTCTTTATATGGTGTATTTCAGTCCATAGGATTATTTCTATATGACTATTATTGTTGATTATTTCTCTAGCTAATGAAGTGTTCCTAGGTACATGCCCTTGAGATTCGAGTTATGGTCTGCTATGCGGATATAGGCCAGCACAAGTTTTGGACAAGCTTTGGCAGATTTATCAACTTCTCAGGTCATATTTGGTAAACAGATTAGACCATCAAATTGAGTTCAGATTGACCCCAACCCAATTTGAACTCAACCTGTTTACAGTCCTCATCCTAACTCAATTTCTATTTGGTCAACAGTTTGAGTACCAGATTCCGTGCCGGTATGATGCTAGTGTAGTGTTAGTACACCCACCATAGAGATCAGTTCGACATACCAAGACTCGGTACACTCTCTGTACAAAGTCTCAGTTTGGTACCTATACAACACACTGCACCTGGTATGGAATAATACGCACTAGTACGGCAAACCATGGTCAGACAACCTTAAAAGTTCATTCTCTAAAAAACTGAAGCACTTAAACAATGAAAAAGAATTAAGACCCAAAAACTAAATAAAATTTTTAAACCATGGTAAGAGATTGAAATACAAACATTTTACCTAATCCAGTACTTCTCAAATCCTTGGGTTGTGGAGAGCTGTTGATGGGGTCAATTTAAATTTTGAGGTTCCCAAAGGAAAAAAGAAAGATACATGTGTCAAGAAATGTATTGAGGCTATGGATAAGAGAAGAGAAACAGGCTTTCTGGTTGAAGATGGTGATTACATTGCCATTGAGGGGTTACTACCGATAATGATTCCCACATAAGAGTACAAATTTGATCTCAAATTAATGAAAATGTCAAATTCAAGAGAAAGAAAATAGGAAGGATTTCCAATCCTGTAACAAGCTTCTCCATTAAAAAAAATCCTTTGAGGCAAAAAAAGAAATGAGTCATTACCTAAAACTGACTAATTTTAACCCTGGGTCAAGGCTATTAAGTACCAATTTTCAATGGTTTTTCTTCCTGTTACCTGAGTCGAAAACGGGATAAAAAATAAACATTATCCTTTGAAAGCTGAAACTTCTAAAAGGGCCCTTATTAGTCATTATGGTACCATATAATGACAAAAGAACAATTGTATACAAGACATTTCGCAGGAATAAATGCTTTTATATAAAATAAATATACACTGCAACTAGATGCATTTGATAAGATAGCCACCTTACCTCAAAAATGTGAGAAAATGCCAGGATTTCATATATTTATATATTCTACTAAAATATGAAGTAAATATTGGGATGCACTAAGCATTAAAAAGATTCAAATTTGTTAAATATGATGGATTTTTAGACAACCAAAGTTCAATAAGTATGAGCACGCATACATACATACATACATACATACGTACATACGTATACACATATACATATATACATACCTACTTAAATACCTACATACCTAAGTACGTACTTATGTACGTAGGTAGATACATATGTACCTATAGAGTCCTCTCAAGAGGGGTATCTACTCTTGACTCCAAAATCAATAATGAGGCATTGAAATCGAAAAGCCACACCGTTGATCATGAAAATGCCTAAAAATTGAAAATTATGAGTTTTGGTAGTCTCTAACTTATGCATCAACTGTGCACAAAAATGGGTGACTTCTATCGTGCTTGTGTGCTAGAATAAATGATAAAGCATTTAAATTGAGAGTCCACCTTAGTCATCATGATCTTTACATGTTAAAAAATATATCGATTGAAAATCAATAGATTTTAATGATTAGATCATATCAAAACATGGTCCCGATGTTATTTTAACAGCCTATTTTTGTATCGTATGATCGATAGGTTAGAAACCACCAAAAAACATGATTTTTGATTCCTAGTGGTATTGGTTATGATCAACGATGTAGAACTTCAATTTGATTTTTCTATTGCTTATTTTGGAGTTGAGAGGAGTAGATGTCGTTTTCCTCTCAAGAGCAGCAAAGACAATCTATACATATAGACACGCACACACGCGCACACACACACATATATCATGGTATGCTGAACCGGCCCGTACCAGCCAGTTAAGCCCGTACCGGACCGGTCTGGTCCCCAGTCCGGTTCAGGTATGGAAAACAGTTCCTGCCCCAAAGGGGTCGAAATCGAGCGGTACAAGACTGGTACCAGTGCGAACCGGACCGGTTCCAACCGGTACCCGCGCTCAAGAGCGCCCGCGCGTGGGGCCCCGTGCACTAGGCTGCAAGCCCGCACGGGCGCAAGATGGGAACCACGCCCGTACGCAGTTCCCCGCACTAGGAACCACGCCCGCATGCAGTTCTAAGCACGATTCCCCAAGGCAGCGCGCCCGCGCGCAGTTCCGAGCGCGATTCCCCAGGGCAGCACGCCCGCACGGACGTATTTAATGCCACAAAGTGGCATTTAACACGGTAGACGCGCATCCGTGCATTTTTTTTGCACGCGTTGTGCTTTGGCCGGTTCGATACTGATTCAAACTGGTCCGAACCGAAATAGTACCGGTCCGGTAGGCAACCGATACCGGTACAGTGTACCTATATATATATATCGTTGATTGGCATCTCATCCTGGTTGAAGGTGTACCAACCAAGGACGACGGAACCGGTACCAAGCACCGTACCGGCTGTCCGGCGGAATGAGTTGGTATGGGCCCGCGTCGTGCCATGTCAGGCCCGTATCGACACATCTTCTACGGCGAGGGAGAGGAAGAACGAGGCAAAGAGAGCAGAGGAGGAAGGGAGAGGGAGAGGAGGAAAGGGTCGGAACCAGGCGGCAGAGGCCGGGGAGATGCGGAGGCGGGGCTCCGCCTCCGAGCCCCTATTTCGAACGTTTCTCTAGCCTCCGCCAACCGGCCTCTCTTCCTCTCCCTCCCTTTCCTGTTCCTTTTCTCTTCTTTTCCTCTAGCGAGGCATCTCGGTTTCAGTGGCGAAACCGTCTCGGTACACCACCAGTACGGCCCGGGACGCCCCGAACTGGACGGTTCGAGACGATTCCATAGGCCTTGGAACCAACTCATACTGGGTCAAAATCAAGACAAGGTTTCAACTCGGTACATACCTCGAACCGACCTAAACCAACACATACCAATCCGAACCAAGTATTACCTCCCGTACCGAATGTATGTATGTAAGATAGACTACGCTCCTCTTGAGAGAGGGTATCTACTCTTCTCAAGTCCAAAATCAATAATCAGGCACCCAAATCAAAAATCCATACCATTAATAATGATCTATATCATTAAAAATGCCTATATCATATACTATAGTGGTCTCTAATTTATTAATCAAGTAAACACAAAAAATGGGTGATTTTCATTATACTTGCATGCTAAACTATGTGAAAAATGTTTAAATTGAGAATCAACCTTACTGATCATGATCTATACATGTTAAAACATGTACAGATTGAAAGTTAATAGATCTTAATCCTTAAATCATAGACAAAGATATTCTTATATCATTTTAAATGAACACTTTTTGAACCTACTTGATGCACAAGTAGAGACCACGCAAACATATAATATTTGGTCTCTAGGCATTTTTAATGGTATGGATCATAATCAATAATGTGGATCCTCAATTTAGATGTTTGATTATTGATTTTTCAACCTAAGAGGTATGCCCTCTCCTCTCGAAACAAGATAGACCATTGCATATATATATTGTGTTTGTGTACACATACATACATCTATGTGTGTGTGCATATATGTGTGTGTGTGTGTGTGTAAGTATGTATGTATATGTATGTGTAGACCCCTCATATCGGGCATACCAACTTTGTACCAAGATTTATAGGGTCCGATACCAAGATTGCGAATCTTGCCTAGATGTTTAACTTGCTAATATATTATGAATTGGCACGTAACCAATTCATGTTTTAGAAAAATGTAGTGACTTTGGAAATTGCCATCTTACCTATGTTATTGGATTATAATTAGTTTGGTTGTATTTGTTGTCTTGTTTGACAGGTTGTACCCTTAGATGCCCGTGAGGCCCAGCCCTATGTGTGCAGTGGGTTGCTGCATCTTTGGACATGTGCTTTTAGGTCAGGGGCGTGACATGATATAAGCAAAAATAAAGATAATAGAAAAGATATGGAGAAAAGAAAGGATAGAGAGAGAGGAGAAGGAGGATAAAACGGCCGAACCTAGCCTCACATCTGAATTTCTTTCAAATAATTCATTAAGAATGCTTTTTCTGAGTCATCCTAATAAGCCCTCTTGTAATTCTATAACTTCTTTTACAAGTAGGATTCCTAA
Source organism: Phoenix dactylifera (assembly GCF_009389715.1). NCBI lineage: Eukaryota > Viridiplantae > Streptophyta > Magnoliopsida > Arecales > Arecaceae > Phoenix > Phoenix dactylifera. The sequence goes on from NW_024068767.1 coordinate 55,760, forward strand.
TAACAAAGAAATTAATTACCAAAACCTTTCCTTCAATGGAAAATTTGGAATACCACAACAAACTAATTAGAGAGAGAGATAAGGCATTTCGAAAATCAAACTCTAATAATCTCATGACCTGTCTAATCCAACATACAAGATATTATTCTTTTACATAAATAAGGGTTCTAAACCTTATTTTAAAAATTACCCAAATAAAAGTTCCGAAAATACAAAAGAAATTCTGAACTAAAATTTCTTATTCCCCACTACATACACTGCACACGTACCACATGCATGTGGCCCAAACACAAACACACACATGCGCACATCCATAAGATAAGAAAACAAACCATATAGTTACACACATGGGTATGTATCACATGATATATATTTTGAAACTATCTATCATATATTTTTCCATGTTATAAGGAGAGATTTTATGATAGAGCTTACCTGTAACATAAGAATCTGGCATTGCATGACTCAATGTTGTGTAGTGCAGCCAACTGAGAGAATAAAACAAGAAAATATAAAATTTGCACACAGATGAACAATTGGAAGTAATCAAAGGCCACTCTACAGCAGAAAAGCTTGTAATCTTGCAGCGATACTGGAAAAACTACCTCGTATTGTGGTAAGTAATATGTGCATGCAGTCAACCCCATGTGACATAGCAAGTGACTTCAGGTTTCTTGGAGATGAAGCATGTCAGACAGGCCAGAGCTGTATGTACACTTATCTATAGATGCTTACCGACAAATATAATTATCAGGCTGCATCTACACGGTCTTCAGAAGTGTACGCCAAGTATTCTTCAGAAACAACAAGAACTCCATGCAGGCGCACTTGCACCCACTTTGAGTCGTGAAAACAAAGGTTTAGTCATAGCAGCCATTAGGTACCAACAACAATTCCAATTTGAGAAAAGTACTATGCCGAGAATCAGCTTTTATATTTTTTTTTAAATCACATAATCAATATTGGTTGTCTGAAGTAAAATAACTACTGCGATGTGGGGAGAATAAAAAATAATATTAAAACATAGAAAACGAAATAAATAAAATACAAATGGATACAAAAATTTAGTCCGACATTGAGGAAATCTTGTCAATTTAAGGTTTCTAAAAAAATGTATGTCAACAAAAGCACTAACTAAAAAAAATCCTAATAATTAAAATATAAGATTTCAAAGGAAATGAACACTTTAAAAGAATATCATATTTTTCTTTTTACAAAAAGATACGATATTGTTCAAAGTTTGCCATCTCGGTACCGAATCTTGTAATAGTACCATCCTATTACAATGTCGGTATGTAGTACAATACAAGATGGCGAAACGTACCAAGTGTCGTTATGGTACAAAACTGCATATCGATTTGACACCGATATAGTACAGTACGTCCTATGCAACAAACCTCTCTCTGTATATAATGGGCAAGCCTCAAAGCCTAGCATGCTTGTTACATTGAGGCCTTCCATTAAAACCAAGGAGTCCAGCATGTTGCTGGATTGCAAAACCTTTTTGACAAAATTTTGAATAGATTTCGACATGAAGAAAATAGAAGCCAAACAAGTTACCAAGGAGCTGAGAATTAACTTCTCTTAATAGCACTATTTACTTCCAAAACCAGAAAATTTTCTGAAAAGAGCATGTACATTGCATGTGCTGAATTCTAGCAATATGATAATCATGAAAGTTCCAAATTCCAGCACCAAAGGTACCGCAAGAAACCGATTAACTTAGTTTATTTAAGACAACTACAATAAAAAAGATGAAAACAATTAAAAAAATCTTGATATGACACTTATGTTACCTTAGACCCAACTTCAGCATAAGACCCATGGGTGAGATGGGCCCATATTAAGGCTTGACCTCAAATTGGGTCAAGAATTCAGTAGCAGTGATCTTCTGTTTAAGATGCTGCACATGCTTCCCGGATCTCCTTGGAAACTTATCTCTGCACTCACTTACCAACCATTTTATTCTTACTATTTTGTTTGAAGACCCACTTTCCCATACCTGAATCTGACTTCCTTCCAGGGAACTAAGGTCAAGTATGGATGACTTGTTAAGACAAAAAATAATTAAAAAGTTTAATGCTATCTTGAAAATAATTAAATTGTGGACCTTGAAGATTGGATAGGACATGAAAGGAGAGCAAACACAATCCAAACCCATCAAGTGATGCAGATTTAGGTCTAAACTTTAGGCCCATAGCCAGTTTGGATCAGATTTTGGTCAAGCTAGATATAGACTTTCTTAACCATGGAATGCGGAATCGTCCAGTTCCGCCCGTTCCAAGCCATACTGGTGGTTCATCAGTACAGTTTCGGCTTTAAAAATGGCTCACTACCAAAGCCGGAGAAGAAGAGCAAGAGAGAGAGAGCGGGGGAGGGAGGGAGAAGGAGCGGCGGCGGACGCTGGTTCTCTTCTCCTCCAGCTCCAGCATGTTTTCTCTCGCAGTACGGGCCCGGCACAGCCCGTACTGACTCGTTCCACCGGAGAACCGGTGTGGTGCCCACTATTGGTTCCTCCGACCCTATTCTTAACAAAACAATGCACGATATATAGGTTATTTACATAGGCTTCAATCAAGGATTCAAATCATAGTTTGAACCGGTCCATCCAAGATCAGATTGGTGAGATGTCGAGTCTTGAGATCCCACAACCCTAGCACATGACAAACCAAGTCAGCCCTGTTGGTACCAGCACCTATGAACCAGCATGGTGACCATGATGACCGCTACCACCAATACCAACCAAGATGTCAAAAGGAGTTGTCTGAGTCTCTTTGTTTACACTATTTGCTTCGCATGCAGGAGAAAAGCAAGTCGGGAGAAAGCGAGGAAGAAGGATACCGGGGAGTGAGCTTACATCCAGCTTCAATTGCTCAAATTTGATGCCAATATTGGTACCTGCACCACAAACCCAATCATAGGCTTAAAATATCTCCTAATCCTAAATATTGACCTAAACGAACACTCAAAAGCCTTTAAAGAACCACTAAAAACAACAAACAAGAGGGAAAATGAAAAAAAGGCAAAATCGATGTCCTACTAAATTACCGAGACAAAAGGCCATTCCAAGTGTCAGCATGGTACAATTCTGCTACCATACTGACCTAATCCATGACCAGATCCCAGAGCCAAGACAGAAATCTGAAACCTTGTCTTCAACGTAACCATGTTCCTAAGATGCAACCCTTTTGTTCGGGCGCACAAACTCCACTATACAGAGAATTAAATCCCGCCTGCACCTCTAGAATGTTACAAATTGTAGGATTTTATCAAGTGTCGATGCTAGAAGTACCAAACCATCCAAGAACATAACTAAGTGCAAGCTCAATATATGAATCATCTATAGAAAGGATCTTGATGAGTTAATCCACAATTCCATTGACATCCAGCCTTGTCCCAGGTATTTGATGTTAGCTTCATGGTGAGATAGGAAGTGGAATAAACAAAAAAAAAGGGGGAGGGGAACTGCTGGCTCACAAGTCAATCAACAAGAAACATGGTTTCAAAAGTATAAATGACCTATCAGCATCACGAAGACATGGCCAAATATATTAATCACGATCTGACTCTTATTCAAGAATCAACACTCATGTGTCATTAACTGATAGACATCAAAATGGTTTACAATCCCTAGTAGAGATATTTAGTTGTCAAGTAGACGTAGTACAGATAAATATCATTGTTCTAAAAGGTGGCCGCAATATGCTGTCAGTCAAGGGACCATATAGCTAATATGTGGTATGCAGGCCAAATATGCGAGTGCATATGTAGAGGGTATTCTTTTGAACCTTTATATAACATTACATGAAGTACATTAAAACAATGAAAATGACCGTAATTTTGTGCATAAATAATAATACTATTAATATTAATAACCATGGTACATTATACCGGCCTAAACCGAGCAGTACAGAGCATACCGTACCACACCAGTTCGGTACCAGTAGTCGCTACAGGTGGCACACTGACACTCGGTATGCCAAAAAGATTCTGTACCATACCATACCGACATTATGCTAGTGTGGCACCGGTACGAGGTGCGGTATTGAGACGGCGAACCTTGTTAATAACAATAACTAGCACTTAGTGCCCACTGCTTAGTACTTAATACCTAATAGCAATAGTTATAGCAAACTTAACATATTATCATTATCCACACCACCACCCAAAACCCATATCCATAGTTTTTTTCCCCTAAAAAACAGCTTATATTATATTGTAACAGCCTTTGAAACATCTGTCGTTTTAAAAAGCTAAGCTTGAGGCTTAAAAAGCTTATGCCTCGAGGCTTAAAAAGCTTATCTATGTTTTTTTATCATTATTGGGTATTAGGTACTAAGCCTAAGCATAAATTATTAGTTGTTATTAAGGTTTGTCGACGATGCTAGAGGTTGTACCGGCTAGCAACCAGTTCAGTATAGTAACGATACATACCATACCGACCAAAGGTATATCAGAACCAGAGGAAGAGAGATGGAGGGGAGGAGGGAGGAGTGAAAGAGAGTGATAGAAAGAAAAAAGAATGAGAGAGAGGGCAAAGCCGCCAGGGTCATCATCGTTTCCGAAGAGAGCTTGAGATAGAGGAGAAAGGGAAAGAGAGGGAGGGGCGAAGCTACCAAGGTCGTCGTCATTTGTGAGAGAGAGAGAGAGAGAGAGAGAGAGAGAGAGGGAGAAGCCATCGCGATCATTATCTTTGGGAGAGAAACTGAGAGAGAGGAGGGGTAAAAAGGGTGAAGCGCATATTAATGGCCATCATCAGAGGCGGCAGCAACAACGGAGGGAGAGGAAGCAGCGTCAAACCCAAACCCTAGTCAAACATGAGAGGGAGGAGAAAGTGATCAGAAGCGAGGCAATTCAGGGTCAGGTCAGGGGGTTATAAAGGTAACGAACTGCCGGAACCATCCTAAACCGAGCAATACACGGTTCTGCTAGTTTGGGTCAACTCAAACCCATTCAACACCTGTTCCAAACCGAACCTGTGTCTCAACCCAATTTCTGCTGGAAACAGGTCCGTAAGCCTTGAACCAAGCGATTCAAGTCAAGATAGCTGACCTTGGTTGTTGTTATTATTATTATTGTATTTAATGTATTATCTTATTTTTAAATAGTGAAAAAATAGTAATCACATGGGCAACTACTATGCAATCCGCATACGAGATACGAACTATGTGGTCCCTTGACCACCTGCGTACTAGAACCGCCTTCTAAAACATCGGAGTCATATAACATCACAAGCCTTATTGTTATCTTATAAAATTTTCATTTAACTCATCAAGGCATGTTTTGATCACATAATATCCCAAATAAGTTACCTAGACACTCCATTGTTAAGCTATCTGGAAGTGTCAACACTTATGGACAATCAAACATGGCAAGACATGACATGACATGACATGGTTGGGCACTCCACTTTGAAGTGTTCTGTTGACATCGCCAAAAAGTGCCCAATACTAGCCACTTTTCTTTAGAATGTCATCTAGCGAACTCCTAGTTTTAAGTGTTGGATGCTTTCAGTGAAGTACTAGACACTTTAAGGAACGTGCCCTTATGTTTCTAATATAAGGTTATCAAGATTATATGGACAGATTAAGCAAATTATCATTATATCTTCAATATAAAGTTATTGCAATTATATGAATAGTTTAAATAAAAAGTCATTATGTTTTAAATATAAATGTACCAAGTTTGTTCTCATTTTACGTATCCTAACACATCTCAAATAAACCTAGAGAATAAATCAAACCACTTATATATACATATAAATATATTTATGTGTTGTGTCCCCGTGCCTAGATGCCTAGGTTTTTGGATGTTCCCATGTCCAACACTTGAGGGAACTTGGACGCTAGGCACCAGTGCCAAGTGTCTAGGTAACATTGCCAAAACCACCTCACACTTCATCCAACTAGCTCCAATCATATTACATATGTCTTCAACTAACTCTCCATTATTTTATATCATAGATATCAAATAACAAAACCTATCACCCTATGATATCTCCCGCCCATCAATCTTAATTGAAAAATCATCTCTCCATTTTCACTAAAATTGCATTCATATATTCTTTGTTCTAAGAATTTAAGATAGTAAGAATCATGTTTTAGTACAAAAGAAAAACAAAACTGAGTCAGCAAAGATGTGTTGAAAGTAAGTTAACAATTATATTCAGAAAAAAACAAAAATGAAAAAAAAAAAGCAAACTCCTTCTTCAAGAGAAGTTGCTACACACTAAAAACTTACAACTAGAAATAAATCCAAACCCTTTCATTTTGTGGTGTGGTTGCGCGTATTTTTCTTTGTTTCTTTTTTTTTTGTTGCGCGGAAGGAAGGGGGGGAGGAGGTCGAAGAATTTCTTGGGAATCCTACAAGATCAATTCGTTCTTTTTTTTTCTGATAGATGGTTAGAACATCATCTGGGTTCGAATCCTACTAAGAGGTCCACTAAAGATCATAGCAAGCTGACATGTGGGCTTCCCAATTCCTAGCAAAAGCCTTAAAAGTAAAATCGAGGACCCTCTTGAAAGAAGTATAATTAGGTTCTCCTTTTCCGTTTTCCCTTTCTTTGCCAGAAATTCAAGCAGCAGAACAGAAAATTTAGAAAATTGGAGTTCTCTTTAAAAAAGAAGGTAGAAACGTTTATTCTTTTCCTTTTTGGCAAATTTCCTTGCAAATACAACAAAATCATAGATCAGAAAAGGCCCTAAAAGCTAAGGTAATCAAAGAAAGCAGTGCACACTACATAAACCAGTCAGATTTTTTTTTTAAACAAATTAAAGAAAGCATTATGTAAATCTAAAAGCTAATTAAAGAAGGCATTAAATCACTCAGATTGAAGAAAGCATTAAACACCACATAAACCAGTCAGACTGTTTCATAATGAAATCATATTTGTACATAAATCTGAAAGCTAATTAAAGAAAGTACTTAGCACTACATAAACCAGTAAGATTGTTTTCATGATTCACAGTTTTAACAAAATCCACTACAAGGGCTGAAAGAACTAGTCAGTTGTCTGAGCAAAATACACCACTAAATTATTGTTATGAAGATGCTATACAAGAAAGACTCCGAAGAGAGCTGTAAACTGTTCGGAAAATTTAGCAACTAAAAGCAGTCAAGCAGCACCTAACAATGAAACAAAGATATATCTTCGTCTTATTCATCGCATCAATACTACTCTCATTGCCTTGGTACCTGGAAAGTCCCAAGCCCAGATGGTGAAATACCAGGCATATTAGTACCAGTAATCACAAATTTATTGCATGTCCTTGCAGCTACAAGAATGAAACTAAGTAATTAGTACTACAAAAATGTGAAAGTATACAAATTCACGGTTAAAGCAATTTCAACAAACATCTAAAGAAAAATAATAAAAAAACAAGCATTAAGAGCACACTCACTTGACCAAATTCAGTTCTGCGACTATTGTTCATCATGCCTTATGGGCAATGATTCCAGCATGGGAATACTCTTCTCCTCCGAATTACCAGTCATAGTACATCGTCAAACTTGCAGGCTCCTTCGCAGAATCTTTCTTTTTGGGAACTCTACCACCACCCCTTTCCATAGCACAATGCTGCAAGAATCCGAAAAAATCGGTCTCCTCCGCTTCAACAGTTACATCATAAGTTGAAGATTCTATAGAGATGAAAAATGTTGGGCAGTAAGGAGCAGCTTTGCAAATAATATGAAAGTGGTAAAAGTGAGAATGTTAATGTGTGTGCACAGTAAAGTTGGGAGAAACTGGGTCCAAGCTAAGTAGCTAGAAGTCATAAGATCTTGAGCAATGTAAGGTTGATATTTCTAACCAAAGAAGGTTCCCAAGTATATAAAGTTGACAAGTTAAAACAACAAAAACGTAATCAAATATGAATTAGATGGTCATAAGAAGACAACAAGACATGATTTGGAATACCTATCTATCTCAAAAGGGCATGGAAAAATGAACAATATGTCCACGATAAAGTGATAATAGAGCAGGCACACGGACCAAAGATCGTAAGATATATAGATACCATTCGCACTTCGAAAGTCTTGCCGATATGGTGCATTATAACAATGACCGTTGAGTGGCATGTGTTTTAAGTTTTAAGGCAACAAAGTAGCAAAAAACAATGACAGACATTAAAACACTCGAGCAAAATGACAGCAGGCATCCAGCTAAGTTGGTTAGGAATGCTGATTGCAATCATGTGGTCAAAATTCAATGATGCATACCTGATAAAATAACCAAGATAGTCATATAGAATAAATGAAATGCATCCTGATAAGAAGAAGAAGCACTTCGACATTAAATGGTACAACGAAATAATCACATAAAACAGTATGCAACAAAAAACAGCAAAAGGAAATCACATATAATAAATACCAAGCAACTTGCTTGATTAGTAAAGGAAGCAGAAATTTTCTCAGTGGGAACTACTCATAAGCAGAGAACTTGTCAGAGAACAGAACTAAATAAAACATCCCAATAACATTGCAATTTATAGCAACTACTACCACTGCTTCCAATAATGCTGAGATATGGCGATTAATATGCAGCCATGACAATTCATAAAACAAAGTAAAGAAATAGCCATACTGATTCATACATTTAAACCACCTGTCAATATTTGTACAGCTGCAAGAGTAATACGAACTACCACATGTTAAACAGACTTCTTCGTTCATGCAAATATTTATTCAAAGAAAGCAACTAAAAGTACTGCCATAAATCCTATAATGCGCCAGCCACCAAATGTCAGCACTAACTTATAATACAAATTGATGACCTGCCATACTTATTCCCAGAAACAAGCATTCCATACTTATAGCAATGTGGCTGCAGAAAACAATACACAATCATACAAAGTACTGCCAGTCATGATTATGATCAACCTAAGAATGCACTAGAAAAGGCAAATGGTAGGCAAAAATGAGAACAAGTAGAAGGGAGCTGATGACCACAAGCACCATAAATGAGCCTACTAAAACATGGTTTAATTGATAAAGGCAACCTGTGTATGAAACAACCAATAGGATACTGCAGGGAATTTCCACCTAATAAAGTGAAGATGTGGGTCCCAACTTTCCTCTAGTGTACAGAATTTACAGATCCCTTCCAACATCAAGGAAGGCAAACCAAGCAACTCCTAAACACTACCTCATACAATTCCTCCATGCCTAAAACCACCATCCCCAGAATCCGCACCAGGATCCAAGCCACTTGGTGAATCATACCACTTGGTAGTATCAGGATAGAATCCATCCACCTGCATCCCTAGCAGATTCCGGTCCGGCACAATCGTCCCATCATTCCTTAAGGGCTTTATCAGCTTGGAGTCCTCATCCTCACCACAATTCAGAATGCTCTTCTCGTCAAAGTCACCACAGTCCTCCTTCATCATCCACTTGTCAGACTTCAAGCCCTCCCTCATAAGCAGCTTCCTATCCTGGCACTCCACTGACATCCTATCCCATGGAACAATGGCCCCAAGAGTCGAATCAAAATCATTCTCCTCCTCATCAATCATCTCTGCATCCTTAGCAAATATCCTATCATGGCTGTCAAGGTGGTGGTTGCCATCATGACCCCACTGCCCAAGCTCCTCATTGCCCACTACCAAAGACTCCTCTGAGTGCTGAGTTACAGCCACATTCCTCAGCCTGTGAAGAATATCCACCAGATTGTGCGCCAGAGAACCCAGCATCTCTGGTGGCATTTTAGCAATCTTTCCCTCCAGAAACCCAGCCTCCACCCTGAGCTCTTGGACCAGCTGCAGTACCATGTGGTGGGGATCCCCACAGTCTTCCTTCCCTGTAAGGTTAACAAATGACTCCGGTTCAGCTTCCTCCCTGACCCCATAGTCCACTGGGTCAAGATCGAAACCCCCCTTCTGCCCGACCACCCGGTGGATGATCCTGGCATTTCCATCAAGTGGGCCCGGCTCGTGCCCAGAGTGCACAGCATACAGTTTAAAAACAGCAGTGCCCTCATCCTGATACACAAAGGTCTTGTCTTTCTCATTATAGTTGGCAATGGGAACAATTGCCCGGATACGGAACCCACATCCGCACCGCTTGGACTGGTAAGGCTCCCTCTTTAAGACCCTGGCCTTCTTCGAGGAAGCAGAGGCTGACGATGGCTCCCCAGCTCGGTGGCAGGCATAGTCCTTCACCTCAGCCATGAAGGGCTTGTAGCGAATGTACTTCTGGCGGATGCAAAGGACCACCTTGTGCTTGGCCGCGAGCTGCTGGAGCTGGCGAGGCACATCCTTGGCAGGCACATCAAAGGACTCAGTGTACTCAAACCGCCGGCGCTTGGAACGGGCAGCAATAGAAGCACCACCTGCGGACACAGCGGAGGAGGAGGAGGTGCAGACAGGGCAGGAGGCGACACAAACCCGGATGAACGACTCAGGAATGCCATAGAACTTGGCGCCGACAGTCCAAGACTTCTTGATACGGTCGACAGTTTCCTTGAGGCCAAGGTGGCGGAGGAGGTCCGGGTCGGCATGCGCAGCAGTGACGATGTCCTGCCACTGGTCGACATGGGAGACGCTCTGAGCGGGGTTGTTCTTGAAGAAAAGGACGGGGAGGGAGCCGGGGGCGGGCACGGCGTCGAGGTGGGCAGCGAGCTTGTCCTGGATACGCTTCCAAGCTGTGAGGTAGGCGGTGTCCTCGTTGCGGTCCTTCCACACAGAGCGCCACGACTTGAGGACGGGGGCGGGGGTGGCGCCGCGGATCTCGTCGGGCGTCGCGAGGCGGCCCTCCAGGATGCAGCGGACCATCAGAGCGTGGGAATCGCGGTTGAAGGTGTAGAACTGGGAGGAGATGTGAGACGAGGGGTCGATGTGGGGGGCCGGAGGGACGGGGACGGGGACGGGGGCGGCGGCGGCGGCGGGGGGGTCGGCGGCAGGAACTGCGTGGCCGTTGAGGGCGGGCTTGTGGTCGTCGTTGCCCTCGATCTCGTCGTCGTCCTCGTCGGCGGCCTCCTCCTCCTCCTCCTCCTCCTCCTCGTCGTTGGGTTCGCAGAAGAGAAGGGAGGAGAAAGTGGATTGGTCGGAATTAGGGTTAGGGTTAGGGTTAGGGATCGAGGATTGTGATGGATAGAGGTTCAGGTTGGGCTCGGGGTCGTCCTCCTCGTCCATGAGGAGGGATTGGGGGTAGGATTGGAGATGGAGGAGATCGTCGTCGTCGTCCTCGTTGTCGTCGTCTTGGGGAGGGGGGTTGGGGATTAGGGTTGGGGGAGGGGGTGGGGTTAGGGTTAGGGTTTGGGGATGGGTTTTGTTCATCGGGGTGATGGTGGGTGATGGTGACGATGATTTCGGCATCTGACCTTCACACCTCTCCCTCCCTCCCTCCGTCTGTACGCTTGCCTTCGCTCTCTCTTCCTCCGTTGAGGGTACGACAAAAATGGTACAAGTTTTTGTGTGTTTCCCTAAGCGGATGGACGGAGCTTATCTCAGGGTAAAGATAAGGCAGCGACAGAGTACGAGCAAATGACCCCAGTCCGACCAGGTCACCAGGTGGCGCCGGCTATCTTATGCTGTGGGTCCGACGGGAATCCGAGTTGATGCGTGGTGTGAGATTTTTTTTTTTTTCTTTTGCCGTCTCACTACATACGAACGTGAATACGTCCGAAATAGTCGCAATGCAAAATACACCGCAGTGCCAATGGCACATGCTCCAATATCTCTTATGTGATGGCTTAAGAATAATGTACTGCAAAAAAAGCGATCCAATCCGCTGCGCTTGTTGCATTCCGAAATACATGCATGATACTGAAGGAATCAGACTCCTCCAAAAGATGGCAAATATCACTGACTAAAGAATGTAAATCTGTCTAAGCTCATCCACTCAGGATCCAGTCGATCACTATAGCCGAATCGCTCTCAAAAAAGATCCGCCGCGCATCCAAGTGCACTTTGGCATGGATAAGATCCTCTCATGCCACACATCAAAATTATAGTAATTTGAACCATTTTGATTAGCATAAAATTACAAAATAAACAAAACCTATGCAATATTATTAAAAATTAATCAAAAAAGAAAAATAACTTACAATTAACCAACTCTCGTAGGGTTGTGGTATAATCACTCAAATACATGGGTGAAGCAAAAGGCTCATGAACATGAAAGAAAAACTTAAAGAGAAAAAAAAAACCTAAGAAGATATAGTTATGAAATCCCTTACATTCAATAAGAATTTTCAGATCTAATTCTTTAATTTATCTTATTTACTCTTTTTTTTTCTCCTCCCTCGTATTGGTAGTATAGAAAAGATATAGTTATAAAACTAAAATCATGACCAAAGAGTCCACCCAAAGTTAGGGAGGAACTTAGTTGATGCTGAAACTATTGAAGTTGCCAACTACAACATAATCACCTTGATATAAACTGATGACTTGAAGGTATTTATGTAAACCTTTTTGCCTTCCTAAACATCTTATCTTAGCCTTGATTGTGAGTTGACTGTTGAAAGTGATAAAGTCTTCGAGCAAGACACAAGTAGTATAATTTAGGGGGGGGGGTTTGGTGGTCCAAATTGTAAAAAAAAAAGAAGAGAAAAAGGTGTTCACCAGCTGGCAGGGTTCGATGAATCATAAGAGCGGGCGAAGATTTAATAGCTGCGGAATCTCCTTCCCATCGGGGTCTGAGGAAGAGACGGAGTCTGCCTCTTTCTCCATGTAGAATAGGGGCTCTGCCCCATCGAAATTGGAAATGAGCTTTCGAAGCCATACTTCGAATAAAGGCCAAGCCAAAGTTTATATGTTATGCCTCCGCCAATGCGAAGCATGTGAGGCATCTAATGCCTATATGAGGGCCACATGAGAAAAAAATACGAGGCTCTTCTACCAGATATTATTCGATTCCAGAGTTCATACGCGCACGTGTGCTTCTCAGATCTCTTTTCGATTTTATTTTCCATCCAAAATACGTCTGCAGGATTTGGAGACATCCGCCTTATATGTCTGGGCTCTGAAACGAGTTTAACCGATGTGAGATCCTTCATTACATGAGTTAGGCTGGTTGATCGACGAATTATACCTGACCTTACAAATAATATCTATACTCTAGGGTGATTCTGTTGCATCCCATGATTTAGAACTATGGACATCCCGATAAGAAGTTCAATAGAGTCCGGTGAAAACTACCGATGCTTATTTTATTACAAGTTGTCCATACACATATAACCCATACATGCTTTTTCAATTGTCATTTGATGCCTTGCATTTTAAATTCAAAACTATATATCTGTATAACATTGAAATTAGTCCTTCCAAATGTAATATTGCATTATCAAATGGCTCACAAACCAATAATTTGCCAACAAAGTTATAGCGGCATAAACTAATAAAATAGGGTTTGAAACAGTTATTTGATACCTTGATCTAACAACTTTGTTCAGAAACCAATCTGGTTAATAGCATTTGTATGATATGAACTGTCATTTGAGTGTTGATGTTTCTTTACAATAGTGGAAAAAAACTATGAAAAATATTGCATTGGTTAGATGAAAACAGAATGCCTCAGCATAACAACATAAGGACACATAGCCAATACTAAAATAACACATGATAGGATAGAGAAATACCATTAGCTTTTCATAAAAATTTGCGGTAATTAATTAGCGATCCTCCCTGATGGGGGGCAAAGTGAATCTTCCAGCCCACAGTTAGAAGGCCGCCCAGTTTTGGCCCATAAATGCCAACACCGTCCGAATTGAATCCTCAGTCCGGCCCAAAACTAGCTCGGCTTCGGACTCCGCCAAAAGCTCCATCAACCTCAGATATTCACCGACTCCCTCGACCAAGTTTGGGTACCTCCAATATTCGCCGATCCACCCCGACCAAGCTCGGGGCGCCTACTTCGGTAGTACACCTCGACTCCCAAGCTCGGGGCGCTCCCCTGAGCACACCTCGGAACCCGGAGAGCCGAGCTACCCCTAGCACCCGTATAGCCAATCTCGCTAAACGCATGATACAACCTCTCAACGAACTCGGCCTCGCTAACAACCGCACCTATGTACGCGCCTACGCCCTCCTACGTCACCGTACATTACAGCACCACCGTGTCACACTTCGATAGCTGGCCTTCGATAGTCAAAGGACGGCACCATGACTACTCCGGCCATGTCCTGCTGTGACTGTCAACACCTTACCGTTCTCAAGAACGGACAGCACCACACGCCACTAACCAGCCTAAGCTACGCGCCATTCAGCTCAGAGCCACGTCCCTTCATGATGAGGGTGAGCAGTGTCTCTGCCACCTGGGCCTCTCCACCGGGACTATAAATAGCCCGGTCAGGTAACTTCTAAGGGACTTTTGGCTGGACCAAATTTATCTCACTCTAACTTGATCGTCGAAGGGCCCTCACCGGAAACACTGGTGAGGCTTTGTGCAGGCCGTCGTGCAGGAGGTGGCCGCCGTCTTCTTCTTCCAACCACCGGCGACTCTCTCGACTCCTCCGATGTGGTCACCCTCGGGCCAAATTTGAACCACAACACTCCCGATGACCATGGTATAACAAGTAATCCTTGTTGATCGGAACTTCTATTTCCGATCCACATGATATGCGCCTTATAATTCCTGGTCCCTAATAACCATTTCATTATTTGAAAATCCCAAACATACCCCCACAACCCCCACCAGTTTGGTTACAGCACGTTGATGATTCTTGAGTCCGTAGGTTTGATCCTCTGGAAGTTCCCATCCCCAGATTTTCCATCTTTGGAGTACTGCTAGAGGGGTTGATCGGGTGTTCCTACGGATGTGTACCCTTGGCCGGCGAGGGTGAAGCTCCTTCTTGTTGTTCGGCGAGTGTCCATGCGATGGAGCCATCCACAAATTGGGTCGGCCTTATAGCATGCCCATGTCCACTCTCTCACGCCATATCAACCTACATATATTTTCAGCATCATGAATTATTTAATTCAGATTATTTAGATATCGATAGTACATCTAATATATCATAACATTATTTTAACGTACATCCAGTCTAGTGGTTTTCCCCCACTTATGCTTACTTTGAATCTAAACTCTAAAATACCTAACTTGAGCTCGGATATAATTGGAACAACCTAGGACCTCACCCAAAAGGGCTAGTCGGAAGGTATTTTTGAGTTTTTTAGTTTGTATACGTACCCAAGATCTCTCCGACTAATAATCGATGTGCGAGCATGCATTTAGTCGCAGATCGGTTATTAGCCAGGGAGGTTTTGGATATCTATATAGGACTAAAAAATTCAAAAATACCTTCCGGCTAGTTATTTTGGATGAGGTCCTCAATTGTTACAAATGATATCAAAGCGGATCCGGCTCATAGCCCATATGGACTATGGGACACTCCAGCATGAGCTCATTGAGGTTGATCATGGACCGATCGTGGTGCTTATGATTATATTTGAATAGGTTTGAACCCTTAGCCTGACGAAGATATTAGGGCTTAAATAGAAAAAGTATGTGAAGATCAATGCTTGCGTGTTTTTAGTCCCATATCGGTTATTTGCCGAAAAGATCTTGGATACTGATATAGGACTAAGAAATCCAAAAAATACCTTCTGGCCAGTCTTTTTGGGTGAGATCCTGAATTATTACATGCCACAAATCTCTTCTTCCCCATTTGGCTGCTTCCTTTCTTCAAATAGTCAACTCCAAAAAACCTCTCTTCTTATTCCATGAATATATAAAAGACGTTTGTAAGGAAGATTCATCCCAACAAGCACGCTCACCCCCCAAATCTTATCTTTCTTCATGCATGCCTGTCCTAAATCTCTTCTTCCCCATTTGGTTACTTCCTTTCTTCAAATGGTCAACTCAAAACAAACTTTCTTCTTAGTCCCTTAATGTATAAAAGAGGTCCCTAAAGAAGATTCATTCCCACATGCATGTCCACCCCAAATATCATCTTTCTTCATGCACGCCTGCCCCAAATCTCTTCTTACCCGTTTGCCAAATCTCTTCTTCCCCATTTGGTTACTTTCTTTCTTCGATCAGTCAACTGAAAACAATTCCTCCTCTTAGTCCATTAATGCGTAAAAGGAATCCTTAAAGAAGAATCCTCCCCGCTCTATTTCATTATTCCCTTCACATCAAATATTTAAAAAAAAATCTGTAGCATCTCTTCTTCCTTGCTCTTTAAATTATCATGGCTTCAAAGGACACAAGTAGTCCAATTTTTATGGTTGTTTGCTCTTATGGTAGCGAAGCCCACATTATTTTCATCTCTAAAGATACAAATCTCGATTATATTTACAACAAAATAGTGGAATGGTAAAAGCATCTTTTTTCTACAATGATAGAAGTAAAATTTTATGTTCCAAACAATTATAGAATACTTATTACGCTCATGGAAGATAAGAATGTTAGAAATATGCATCAATAGTTAAATGCTGTGATAATTGAGATGGTTGTTAGCCATTCTCTTGCTTGACTAAAGATATGAGTTGATAATCGATATGAGATAATACACGAGATCTACGTATATGCAATTTATGTTAAGCACAAAATTGATAGCTAATATATTGATTTTTTTAAAATATTGCAGGGATTGTTGTCCATCCCAAAATATTGAGTATACATGCCATTGCAAAAATAATTCAAAAAATGGCTCATCGCACTTTACCTCTTTTGGCAGCTTAAGTAATTTCGGTCAAGTTGTCAAAAAAATTAGAGCTATAATTAAAGAGAAACCAAGTTAAAAAATAATAATTTGGATGCTTGGAAAAGCTTTATAGAGGGTCTTGATTAGGAGTTCAATGATACAGAAACCTTTCGTGACATAGTTTTCCTGCTAGACAACTTCTAGCCATACCATTCCCCAAAACCTATCATACGTAACACAGTGGGCATTGAACAAAATATTAGTTGCAACCTAACCCCTATATAATGAGGGATTCTCGAACTCATCACACAATAGTTTCAATTTGCCTCCTATTAGTATCTCTGCAAATATGAGCACATATACCCTGTAGTCTATATTATCAAGGATTTATTGTGCACACTCACGAACTTCTCGAACCTTAGCTCCTGGGATGTGGCATCCAACTCGATCAGATAGCCAATATCACATAAATGATGCCTACATAATTGTCCAAAATAAATTATGCTACGATTACCTGTTATTACATAAAAATCAATCAACAAGCAATTATAAGTAATACCCACATATCTACCAGCATGCTCTAATTCATTGAAGCTCCACATCGAGTTGTAGCACTCAAAATGTAAATTATTTCTTCATTCAAAAAGGATCCCATGACTAATTTTTGACACCCTTGATTCTATTTTTGCAAGATGATATTCTGATCTTTAACTTACTAATTATAACAATTTATGGCTAGAAGCATGGAATGCTCTATATACTAGTATGCTTGATAGTCCTATTTTCATTTCTATTAAGAGTAAGATTGTATTTGATGTAGTATTATAAACTAAAATTTATCTTTGTTTGTTTATTTAGACTTTGACACCAAAGAATTAGTGTTTAGACTTATTCTATCTCAATTTGTCTCATCTGACAAATATTGAAATGTTATAATGAAATCCTGATGATTTTCAAAGGTTTGGTAACTAGAGACCTCAATGAGGTCACTTCTTTCAATTTTATAGAGAATTGTTCATATAGATGTATATTATCTTTGTAAATTTTGATAACAATGCAAAATTTTGTGAATATGCCAAATGTTTTGGATTGCAACCCTTTTTTAGCTCTCGTGGCAATAGTTTTGAGCAAAACACCACAACCAAATAAAATATGGGTTATGAAGAGGTGTAAAGACATAAAGTATTTAGGTGAGATGAGAAAAAAATATATATCGACGTAGGGGAATGCAAGAGAGAAAATATTGCAGCATAACTTTAAAAGAATCTTAGGATGACATGTAAGAGAACAAGGCTTCCATGGTTATTTGGACTTGCCAATTGAACCTTACCTTCTTAAGCGATCATGACAAGGTAGGTGATAAGTCCTAATTTACTAGATATTGAGTTCCAATAGCAACACAAGGGAGATCTTGAGTTCCAAAGCTAGGCCACTTCTCCACAGTCTCCAATAAATTTTAATCCTCAATCCAACATGTGCTCCATCTTGTGCCACCACTGCTTTTTTCCTCATGTCCATCCCAAGGCTTATTATATCCTTGAGCTCTATATTTTCAAAGTAAATGACATATGAAAGCTCTAACATTTTTTTTCTTTTTTATGATTTGGTTAGGGCTATGTGTTAAATATTAGGCATCATAATTTAAGTTCTACGAGGTAATTGTTTTTTGGATTGCATGATATATTACTTGGATTTATGATACAATGTGATAGTTGTTGTCCACCTCTTCTTAATATATATTATTTTTACTTTAATATATCTATGCTCTAATTTTTAAGCACCCGATACATGTCATTAAAATCTATATCCTTAATCTCACCGTCATCTTTCTCTCTATTGTTTATGGATTTATCTTATTTATATTCTTATTTCGTATCAGGCACCAGGGTTGCATATTGGTATGGGTTGTAGGCACTTTTTCATAACTTAAAAATTCTTAGCCTTTTAATAAATTATTCCTTTTTCAGTCTATCCACTGTAAATATCCACCATATATTTATCAAACATTTCATATTTGAATTATTTCAATATTAGCGAAGAGAATAAACAAGGAATATCTTTACTACTAATTCTTTATTGATACTTCTCTTTAGGATTAATAAAATACTCATAATGTTTATGTTTTGTTAAAGTTATTTTATCACGATGTACTTATGAAACCTTTTATAGTTGCCTTCAATCAATTTTGCTTTTCTAGTAACATTAAAAAATAATGGTGAAAGATCTTCATGTAAGAACACTTATTTTGCACTATAAGTGTTAAAAATCTCTAGCTTACAATTAAATATTTATTCAAGAAGCGAGGGAAGAATGGCTTTACTAAGACTCTCTAGAAGATTTGAAGGCATAAGCAAGTCTGAAAGAAAGTTTATCTAAATTGAAATTGCATGGTTGCAGCACTCTTATGGCAATTTGATGTAAGCATGATGCTCATACTTTCTTTAAGTTTGCTTACTTATCCAAATAGTCTTCTTCTTTGCAATTCTCTTATCCAGGAGTTATGATGTTTATATAGTATTGTAAACATAATATTATTTTGTGCTTGTATACTTATGATTTCTTTGGCCATAGGTGGTTGATTTTTATTTTTAGATGTAAGATGGTAGGGTTGTGGATATAGTATGGCTATGTCTTCACCTTGTCTTTCCCCCCTCAATGCCTCCTCTTTTCTTTCTTAATTTCTTCTCCTCGTGTCATTTCATTTGCTTAATGAAATGGCAATGAACATTTTCATTGATATATCTTTCTAAATTTATAACTTTTTAAAGTTATTTTTTTGAAATTTCAGAAAATCTATATCAAAATCAAAAACTCAATAATAACTTTATAGTTATTAATGCTTTTGGCTCATAATATATATGAGGATGAATTTTTATAGTAGAATTTTACTAACAAATATAGTTATTTACTATTATCATATTTTATTAGCCATTACTAGCTACTATAATGGTATAATAGTATATAATACTTATTGGTAATTTACAACACCCAAACAAAATCCAAGAAAAATTTAAATCAAAATAACAGTGCGTTATCCTTTTAATTTATTGCTAAATTTTATCTATTAACCTAATTTTATTATTGTATACTATATTTTAATATGAAATATTTTATAATATATTTTAGTATTTCATTTTCTCTATATTGTGTTTGATTTTAGAGGATAAGAAAGAGAAAAGATAATACGATAAATTGTAATTAATTTCTTTTTTATTTATGAGGTTAACACTTGGGAGGTAAGTGGGCAATCATTATACTTTTAAGATTAGATGGGAGGGTATTTTGGTATAAAATATATATATATACTATAGTCCGATAAAAAGCAGTGGTCTTTTTAATATAGTTCAATTAGTTTAGGATATCTAGAATAAAAAATATTTAGATAAAAAACATAGGTACATAACGAATATCTCGATCCGTTCCCATAATGCTTTACTCCTGGGATCACATTTTGTACTGACATATTTTTGCAACTAGAAAACCATCAGATTCCAATTAGTAAAATTGTGTTCTGTTATTATATGAATGAGCATATCTGCAGCTTTGTGGTATGAGCTTGATATTGTTGTTACTGTCAGAACTATGAGAACTTCTATGCGTTTCATTATCTCAGCTTTATGTGTTTGATTTTAAAGCTCCTGAGTTTGTCAGTGTTAATCAACCCTTTTTTTAGCTTTAGTGATCGCCAAGCAACCATTTTTTCAACTGATTTCCTTAATTACTGATAGCTTTAGACAAACAGATTAAACATGTTGGGTCGGGTCGGGTTGGATAAACAGGTTAAACAGGTCGAGTCGGGTTGGATAAACAGGTTAAACAGGTCGGATCAGGATGGGTTGGGCTAAAAAGATTAAACAGGTCGGGTCGGGTTGGGCAAACAGGTTAAACGGGTCGGATCGGATTACCTGTTTATTAAACAAGTCAGGTTTAGATTATAATTTATGATCTGTTTAATAAACAGATTGGGTTCAGGTTTATGATTTTCTGATCCGACTTACATATGACCCGACCCGTTTATGTCCAACCCGACCCGATTGCCACCCCCAAGCATGATAGACATGAGGGGGAGATGTGATGTAGAAGAGGGAGAAGAAGGTCTAGAATTTTTAGAACTTGTTGTCATAGTAGAAGATATGGTTGGACACGTTATTGTGGGCGAGGAAGGAGGAGTTGAGGTGAACTCGTAGAGGAAGGAAGATGGAAGTCAAAGCTTGGAGTGGAGTAGACCTATGCACAGGTTGGGTGGTCCGCCTGACTTGTTCTAGCCCAAAGCCTTTTAAGCAACTTAAGCCAAGCTTTTTGTCCTAAAAAGCCAGGCCAAATGTAAAAAATTAAGCCTATTTATTAAATTGGTTAGGTCTGGCTTGAATTTTTAATACTAGATTTTGCTCGCAACAAGCCCAGCTTGGTCAATTTTTTTTTAAATAGTGGGATGTTATGATTAACTATAGGTTTTGTTGATATCTAACTTAATGGGAGAAAATCTAGAACCTTGGAGTTCCTTTTGTTGAGTTCGGAACATACTATTAAAATATTTAATTATTCAAATTTAATGTATTTTAAGCATTTTTAATATTTTTATAACATTGAAAAAAAATCCAGGTTCAATGTTTTTTTCCCCTCGCTATGTATTCCCCTCTATCCTCGGAGACTGGGCTCCCAGCGCGAAGCCCTCACCGCCGATCTCATCGCTCCCCTGTTTTTGATCCAGGTTCGTCTCCTTCTCCTCTCTTCTCCCTCCACACACTGCTTCGCTATCCTTCTTCCCAACATCATCGCCGCCCCCGCCCCCTTCCCGGCCGCCCGCGCAGCCTCTATGTGAAGGTCCTTCCTCTTCTCAAGAATCAGTTCTTGGACGTCGCTAAAGAAGCCGCGGCTTCGTCTCTCGCTTTCTCTCGTCATGGAGAGAAGTATTTGTGGGGATTTCTTTTCTACACTTATACCGCTGCTCTTTTTTTTTCCTTTTTCTTCTTAGCCTTCTCCTTCTCCTCCTCTTCTTCGTCTGTACATGTATAAAATTGGGGCGATGATGATGGGTGGCTCGTTAAGGGTTTTTCTTCTTCTCCTCTTCATTGCCGTGCATGTATTCTTTTCTAGCAATGTGCGAGAGGCAGCTCTGGAAGGTCTGCTGTTCCGCAGACAACCTGTTGCAGCCATTGGTAGCTGGGCCGCTCATCGGAGAAGAAGGAGAAGAAGAAGGAATGATCTTTCCGTCTCATCGAATCAAGAATCCCCTTTGAGCCTTCGAACCTTCGAACCCTAGGTTCCAGCTGGTTTTCTTTCTCATGGTTGGCTGGTGGTCTTCTTCTTCTTGGCGGGTAACGGCCGTGAAATTGTGCTTCTTTCTCTCATTTTTCTTTTCTTTCTT
This sequence comes from Phoenix dactylifera, assembly GCF_009389715.1. Taxonomy (NCBI): domain Eukaryota; kingdom Viridiplantae; phylum Streptophyta; class Magnoliopsida; order Arecales; family Arecaceae; genus Phoenix; species Phoenix dactylifera. The sequence goes on from NW_024068767.1 coordinate 77,713, forward strand.
CTCGCTGGATTTTGTTCTTCTTCTTGATATCTGGTCTCGTACGAGGAGTCTGTGGTGATTCTTGAACATGGATTTTGCTACATTGCCGAGGGGGACAATGGCTTTTCTAAATGGTGAGGCAATCTTGGACGGTCTTTTGTTGTTCTTGCGAAGTCAACAGTTTGCATCCATTTCAATCCGAGCCTCCTCTTCCTCTTCTCTGTTTTTCTAGTTTATGGGTGTGTTTATGCATTCTCTTTTCTCCAGCTGAGCACAGTATTTTCTTTCTGGTTTGGACACGAATGGATGGTTTAGAAAATAGTTGGCTGTACCTGGCAAGCACTAAAATTTTACCTTCTGATGAGACCCGGAGCTCCCAGAGAGAAACCCTCGCCACTGAATTCACCGCTCCCCCTGATTTTAATCCAGGTTCATATCCTTCTCCCCTTGTTTTCATGGATCTCGATCCGTTCCCATGTGGTCAGAGTTTGACATGACCACAGGCCTATAAACAGGTCGGGTTCTAAACCGACCCGATCCGATTTCGACAGCATTTTTTTTTTGGTAATTATTTCGAGCCAGGGTGTAAGAGGAGAATTCTCCCCTCATCTGATCTCCAGTCCCCCATCTCCGCCTCCCAGCTCTTCCGGCGACGACCGTCCGTCGCCGACGACAAGCTCCTCCGCTGTCGCCTCTCCTATCAGCTCTTCCGGCTTCCGTTCCTTGGTATACTGCAGGCTCGCTGCTCCTCCACCCATCTCCGTTGCCCGCGAACACCTCGGCCGGCTTCGTCGACCTCTGCTTTCGGTGCCCTGTTCCTATTTGAGACAGAGAGCGGGGGACGAAGCCGCTGTTCTTCCGATCTCTTTCGACAAGCCCTAGCGCCCCTCGCCACCGCGTCTCTCATTCTTTCCCGTGCTCTTTTACCCTCGCACGCCTCGGTCCCGCCGCCTCTCTTGCGTCTCCTCTGTCTTGCCCCCTCGCCGCGTTCCACATCACTCTCCCACCTCCAGCAGATCTCCACCACCCCCGCCTCTCGCGTTCTTTCTGTCAGCCTCTCACCTCCTTCATCGGTCCGCCGTTCTCTCCATCCGCTCGCCGCCTCCTTCTACCATCTCAGCCTCCCGCCTCTCTTCCTTTCTCAATTCTCCTCTTCCTCACCCCAGAGTCTTTCTTTATCCCCTTATTCCCTCTCTCTCTCTCTCTCTCCCTCTCTCTCTTCTCCATCATTCCCGCCCCCTTCGAGTGTGCGCGCTCGAGTGTGTTCGAGGGTGAAGGGCTACCGTGCCCTCTTCTACCCCTCTGACTCACCCTCTCTCATTTTCCCTCTCCATTAGTCTATTTCCTCTCCAATTTACCCCTGGAGAGGCCTCCATTATGCCGCTTCCTATCTCTTGGCCTGCGAAGGAAACAGATCAAGGCTAGTGGCCCGTTTCCCTGGTTAAAATGATAGTTTAAAATCCGTGGTTTTGGAATTTTGTAATTTTTTAGGAATTATTTTAAAATATTAGCACGTCACTAATTTGGTACATGTGTGGTTTTTGTCTTATTAGGTCTCAAAGGATCCCTGTGAGGTGATTAGACTACCTAGTTGTTGATATCTGCGAGGTATGTAATATTTTATATTATATAGTATTTCTCTAAGATTAATTGTACAAATTATTGCCTTAATTTAAAAATAAATTGCATATGAAATTTTGTAATTATATAAAATTTGATTTATCATTGCATTTCTCTTAATTAACCGCATGATTCGACACATTATAATAAGATCAAGCATGTAAAATTATATTTGTTGCGTGTTTATTTGTAAAATTCGAAGAGGTATTGTAAAAGAAAAGAAGACTTGATTTATATATGTATATATATGTATATCACTTAACTCTCTGTCTGACTACAAGATGAGTCTGGACTTGATTATATTGTGACCCTCCCATAGTGGCAATCGTGGTGATACTCTACCACAGGCCTATAAATGTGGCGCCCCACTATAGGGGTAATCATAGTGATATTTAGTCATAGGGATATAAATGTGACACTCCACCAGAGGGTAATCATAATGGTACTTAGTCATAGGGATTGAAATGTGGCAATTTCACCACTGAGGTAATTGTAGTGATACTTGAGCTGTAGAGGCAAAGAAGGCGGAACTGTTCCGAACTATCTGGTTCAAGATGTATCGAGCTGTACCGGCGGCGGATCGGGATGATTTTGCCAATAAAATCGAGAAACCGGTGAAGGAGGAGGAGAGGGAGAAGAAAAGAGAGCAAAAGAGGGAGAGGGAGGAAGAGAGAGGGAGAATGGCGGACAGCCGATGGAAGTCGGTGGAGGGTTGCAAAGGGTTGGGAAGCCACTCGGAGGGTGAAGGAGGGGCCGCTGCCGACTTCACGTAAAATTTTTGAAATTAAAAAGGGCCCCTTTGAGGACCCATGTTTCGAGTGAAATAAGAGAACCAGAGGCGATGCCCCTTCTCCGCCCCTCTGCGTGGCTCCCTGGTCCTCTGCAGCTCTCTATCGACCTCCGTTGGCCATCCGCCACCCTCCCTCTCTCTTCATCCCTCTACCTCCCCCCTCTCTCTTTTCCTCTCTTCTATTCTTGCTCTTCCCCGCCCTCTTTGCCGTGTCGGGATGTGCTCCGTCAGCCTCCGCCGGTCTTCTTGTTCTCCTTTCCTCCCTCCTCTTCTCTCTCTTTTTCTCTCTCCTATTCTCCTTCTCTCCTATCCTCTCTGCTGTGCGGTATGAGTCTAGCACGAAACGACACATGGGGCATACCAAGCCGTGCCGTGAAGCAACCGATCCGCACTTCAGTACCGGCACAACGATTCTTGCGTAAGGGTATAAATGCGGCCGTAGTTAGGGTTGTAGAGCTTAATGGATTGGAACTTGTTACCCATGTACAAGTACATGAATGTAAGTATAGTTGATTATGAGATTTGGATATTCTATCTGATTACACATACCAATTCATTATGTGAAGTGTGAACATTATTGAAAAGATAAAATGCATTGTTTCAACATGTGGATATTATTGAAAGTAAATGGTAGAAACTTTGCTGATACAAATATATCATGTTTTGTGTAATTTAATTGAGCTAAATTATTTGATATGGCTTGATCCAATTCTATAAAGTGGATTTGTTACTGAGTTGTGAAGCTCATAATCTTCACCTATTTTTTTCAGATCCATAGATCAAAAACTAGGCCAGTACCGGCTTTTGGGGGGAGTATATAGACGCAAAGCCGGACTTTATAGTTAGGAGATGTAGTTTTAATCAGTTTGTGTATATTAAAGTGTTGTTTGCAGATTATTTATAAGTAAACTTAAATACTAGAAGTTTTGAGTTATAAAATTTGGAAGAACCTTGTTTATGACTTGGGGTGGTGTGTATGAATATATGTGGTAGTTTGTACGATAGTTTTGTTGTTCTGATTATCACTACTTCGTGTGTATGAATTACATTGTTACCAGATATTGTTGAATTTATTGATTGGTAGAATGCCTTTCATGCTTGTAGGATCAACCCTGTGAGTATGCGGCATTTGTCATGCCCTCGAATTATGATTCTGGGATTAGGGGTGTGACACCTGCCAACTCTCTCCTCCTCCTCCTCCTCCTCGTCTTCTTCTTCTCTCAATGTTTTGTGATTTTGTGATTAGTATGTTTGTATGACAAGGTTTAATTTGGATGGTGATTTAATTAATATACTCTCAAAAGATTTGAAGATTGTTTTGAGAAGAACGCTGTGATTCTTACAGTGCCTTGTGATATAGGTCAAATTTGTAAAACGGAATCTATAATATGGATTGTATTGATTGTCGTGGCTAGGTTCAACATAGTCATGCAGCATGTGCGAGCAACTTGTATTATTTCCAGAAAGATGCAGGGTATGATGTATAATATTATTATGAGGCATAAACAAGGTATCAGACCAGTATATCTTTAAATTTTCTGGATGAACTTGTCAAAGCTTTTTTAGGCTTATCCTATTCTTAGCGTAGTCCTGTAGTTTAGCATATTTAGTTCTACTTACAATATGGTTTCAGTCAAGCAAATGAGCTTATAGTTTGTTGTAGATTTAGGCCGAAAACCTTCTTGACTGTACTATCATCGATTGCGCCAGCAAGTGGAAAATACTGTAACCAACAATCACACAATAGACTTGAAGAAGTCCATCTGGTTTGTGAAGGCTTATCACGTGTGGTCTCCTTAGAATGTGATGAAGTGGCCTTGTGCATCGACATGGATGAACCTTCTTTTACCCTATGGAGATGGACTATTAGTCCAGTTTAGTTGCAATATTTATTGGCATGCGCAATGCATGTAAAAAAGAAATTAGTCCTCGAATCCTGCTCTCTGTTTCTCATCTCCAATCTCTCATCTCTCTATGCACAAAGGTATATGTATTTCCATTAACATTGGTTCTCTTCAATTTTAAATAAGTCTTCCAACAAGTACTTTTAGGAATATATGAACTCGTAGAACTATATGAAATATTGCATTCACGATCAAGTTCTCGTTAGTCCAAGGAGTGCTTGTTTTGGGGTCTCCATTGTACTTGATGTTGTGGAACGGACTGATGGATTGCATTTGTGGATCTGTGCATATCTGCGCTAGTTGGTTAAATATCTGGAGTGAAGTATGTAGTTGTTGGTTTCTTCTTGGATTTTAGTGATGGTGAACTTGATGACATGAGATGCTGGACTTTAGAGTAGTTAATTGTTAGTAGTGTGTAAGAGAGAGTTAGTGCTGTATATTTCTAGGTACAGGGAGTTCAGTGATGTGAAGAATCACAATGAAACATCCTTAGGAGTAAGTTGCCATTTTATTTCTCTCATTGATAAAAGAGGTGATAAATTGTGAATTTATCACCTTTACTTTGTCAGCATATTTCTAGAAATCGCGGCATTCTTCAGTGTTTGTCAACATTGTTATTCTTATTGCTGGCAGTATTAAAAAAAAACCATCTATTTTTTTGGAATTATCTCTTTCCATGATAATGTAGACTCTTTAAGGATTAAATATCACGGATTTTGGAGATTGGTTGCAAGAGCCTAAACTATGTAATCAACAAGGTAGTTTAAATGCCGACTTTTTAAAAAAAGTTATTGCTGAAGTTGATTTCCTTGATGCAGATTTGTGCTTCTACATTTAGTTGTTTAATGTGCATTGAAACTTTGTCGCATATATTTAGGATGAGGTTATATTCAACTGCTTGTATACAGCTATTACTAAACACAATGTAGGTTCTTATATTTCAGCTTGCAAATCATTAATGTGTGTTTGTACTGAATTTATTTTTGATTATGTTCGCTCATTGGGGCGCGCATACATCTAATCTTGGATTTCCCATTCAAGGATCACTGCTTAAGAGTTATGTGTCTTGTTCAAAAGTTCAGGGCCATAACTATGGTAGATGATTCTTGACTTATCCAAAAGTTGACAGTTTAGGATACATAGTCCCCAATGCATTATATTGGTGTCTCAATTACATTAGCCATTTCAGGAAAATTCCTTGTCAGCTATTCCTGTTGTTCTTTGTGTACATACTTGAATGAGGGGACATATTATTGATAGCAAATGAAGCTAGCTGTTGGTAGTTTTAACTAGTCCTATTTGTGTTCTCTGAGAATCACAGGGAGATGCTGTCATAATATTTTTGAAATGGAATGAAGAAGTTGATCCACTAACGATCTGGATATGCTTTTGTAAATGGGATAGGAAGACCATACCTTTTAGAGAGTTGGAGATAGAGGAAGCATGCCATCATGGTAGATGTAATTAACACATTCTTTTGGTATTAATGATAGAGTATCTTTGTTGCTCATTTTTTCAAGGAATTTTGCATAAAGTAACTTTTAGTTAATAAATTTCAATGTAATGATAGTAATTTGTCTATCATTTATTAATTAAAATTTAATGTTTGCATACTCTACATAAGGTTGGCCTTCGAATTGCTAACTCTGTATAGAATCAATTTCAATATCCCAAATCATCACTATATAATTCAGTGTTTGTATTGTGACTCCTATAGAGTTACCACCCACATCTTGGACTTCTAGCCCTTTAGTTCCAGAAATGGATAACTAGGCCATTCCAAATTGGTCTTGCATCATTAATTCTGTATTGTAGTCTCTGACCAGCGATGTTCAATTATGACAATGGAACCTAATGGACACAATAGCAAATGAATTAAATACAGGAGGATATATTTGATATTTGTAACTTCAAAGAGCAAATATCAAAAGTAATATTTTTGAGAATATACATGAAAATGCCCCAATTTATTTTGCACTTTTTTTAAATCTTGCTTACAGAGCTAACAGGTTGTTTATGACATCTCATTTGTAGGTACCATGTTTTATCTTAGCCTAATTGAGCATAATTTGCCAGTGCCTCCTCACTTACTTAACCGTCCTCTCCGTGATGCAATCAAGGAAGAACTTGAGAGGCTGTTCTTGGACAAGGTGCGGCTAGTAATAGAGTGGTGTTAATTTTATTTCCATCTCTTCCATTTATTTATGTTTATATTTGATTTCTACTAGGTTATCTCAAATTTGGGGCTTTGCATCTCTGTCTATGACATCCAATCCATAGAAGGTGGTTTCATCTTTCCAGGAGATGGCTCTTCGACATATAAGGTGCTCATCTTTTTCTTCGTTTTTGACTTATGGAGTTTCAATTGCATAAAGTTGCAAAGTTTGCTTAAAGGTATTATTGATAGGCAGCTGCTTCGGCACTTAGCTCAGTTCTACTTCTTAGATGATAGTCACCAATGCAAAGTGGCTGCCTAGAGTTTTAAGTTCTTGCTTAGTACTATCAAAACCTAGGTGGCCGCTTAGCTCACCAAGCAAAAATGGTATACAACTTATGTCAATTAAAATGTGCATACTTAAATGGTCTATTGTACTATGAAGTATGCTGTATGTTAAATATTCACTAACTAATGAGTTATAAATTTTAGATTATAATAGCTAATAAATTATTTATAGACATATCAATGAGCATGACACCTTATAGAAACCCCCGTGGTACGTGTGTTTGTAAAATAGCTGTTTTCTTTGTTCCTGAGAAGAAGTTAAGAGAGTCTACCTACATGTCACATGTCATAGATTGCGGATGATCTTCCTGCCAGCCACCAAACCTTATGTTTACCCATCAATAGTCCCATCAATAGTCCATTCTGTTCTTCTTTGTTATGATTCTTTCTTTATTCTTCCTTATTGTTCCTCTTTTTTCCTCTGTTCTTATCCATTCCTTTCCTGTTATTATTTTCCTATTTTCTGTTGTTCTTTCTTTCATTTTTCGCTTTTTAGCTTTTTTTGGACCAAGTGTTATTTTCTTCTTCTTGCTCTTCTTCCTTACTTTCTTATAAATATTTTTCCTTTCCACTTTCTTTTATTCTCTTCTTTGTCTTCTTCCATGTATTTTCTTCATTCTGTATCCCAAATGAGGCAAAAATGAACATATTATTTTCCTTCTTTCTTTCCTTTTCTATTTTATTCCAGTTTTGTTAACCTTTGCTATCTAACCTTTTGTTTCTTTTCATCCTTTTTTTTTTTGCTACCTTAAAATTTATGTTTAAATCATAAGTTGGTTACTGCTGCTGATTTGGACTTAGAAAAAATAATACGCAATTACAAATGATAACAATTGCTTCATGATAATAGCTGTTTCATCTGATTGAAATAAGGTACATATATATTGGTTTATGTGCTTTCTTTTTGTCACTAGTTATGCAACTAATCAACTATTTTTCTTTTGATAGGTTGTGTTCAGATTAGTTATGTTTCGGCCCTTTGTTGGGGAGATTCTCAGTGGAAGGATTGAAAAATCTAATGCTGATGGCTTGCGCTGTATGTAGGAAATTACTTGTTAAGCATTACATATATTTTCGTGGTAATGTTCATATGGAAGATAGGGTGTCCTACAGGCTTTCAAAGTGTTGATATTGGAAGCATGCAAACAAATAATAAATAGTACATTATTTTTATTTCATATGCTTCTCGTTGTAGTCTATTTAAAAGTAATGGATTTTTTTGCCAAAAGCGTATTTCTGTTATGATGTAGAGGGTGGATGGTGGTTAAATTATCGCATCAATTAATGATGTATGTCCTTTATTCTGCTTCTTGGAAGTGGAGTTTTGGGCAAAGATTGCAAGGAAGCTATAGCAAAATCAAATTTTTATGGGCTTCAAGAAGCCTTAGATGGTAGATAAAGCATAGAGAAAAGTTTTGGAAAGTGGTGGATTGGGAAGATGACATGGTGCGGTACCTTGTGGCCGAAATTATTTTAGTGGATGGTCTTTGACATGATATCCTGTATCGACTGATACAAGGAGAGAAGTACAATCTCTGATGATGTGGCAAGCATAGGAAGTGAGGAGAGTGGAAGATTGTCGATAGGGGATGCGGCAAGGTGAGGGGAACTTGGGGTGATCTCCTTGTGGTCAGGCAAGATAGTGAGCACAACCTGCAATAGTGACAAGAACATGAGATGGAGACTATGAGATATTGAGAGGCGAGACTGGGAATTAGGTATTTGGGTTTTCAACTCGAGGTAATTGACTTAAATATTGATAATATTTTGCACTCCTTGTTCACTAGCCTAATTGTATGAGCACTCTGATCAGGCTCAGCTCATCTACCAAACAAGTCTAGTACACTAGTATAATGTTTGGGCTTAGCTTGTTTTGTAGTACTTGCAGGATTACAGACAAGTTGTTAGCAAGCTGAGCTTGTGTTGTTCTTGAATAGCTCAATTTGACTGGGGCCTAATTGGAGGTACAAGCCTAGTGTTTCTGGGACTTACATATGATGTCAATTGCAGTAGAAGCACTACACACATTGTGGTGACACAATGACATCTATTTTGGATATTGTACTTAATTCATATATATTGAGAAGTTGCATATGATTATACGCTTATGGAAGGATTGAAGAGCCAAGTATGTGCCTGTATAGGTTAGTATGTGCCATACTGACTGGGAATCAACATTTGGAAACCCTTAGTTTCTGGGTATGCCACATTATATTGCTGCCGGACCACTTGGTACACTTCTCTCTTTTGCTCTATTGCATTTGAACCGACATATATTTACTCATTCCCTGTTTTGGTGCGATATGCATGCAGTACCATTTTGGCTAGTGAATTAGGGGTACATAATGTGATACTAAATTCTTGTTCTTATGTAGTTAGTTGGTGTTTAATAAGTTGGTATTCAGTACTGGTACTTGATATTAACTCTTGTTTGTAGTACATTTTAGTTTCATCTTAAGACTATCAGAAGATTCAGAACTATACAAGGAAGGATCTGAGATGTACAATAGAATGATGCATGATAAACTTTGTAGGTTTGTTTTATTACTCAAGATAGGGGATTCCAGCTAACCAGCAGGTGTCCACTAGGTAGCAGCTAGTCATAGTCCATGGACCATCTGCTTATCTCTTGTCGATTCTCATCGGAGAACCCAGCTTAGTTTTACTTTTTTTTCTGCTTTTTTTTTTTTTTTTATATTCCTGACTGGAAATCCGGGACTAGGATCGAGTCTACTGTGTCTATTGAAATTTATAAAACTGAAAACTTCACCTGGGTTGAGTCTACTTTGTCAAATTAGTTTCTGGCAAAAGCACATAAAGGGATGCTAGTTGAATTTGCATATTACGAGATTAGGATAGTCTTTCTATCATCACCTGGCAAGATTTGAAGCTAAATATATGCAGTCATATGGAGCAGGAAGGAAGCTATGTTTTGATAGGGCCTTGTAATAATTGCAGCAGCCACCATCTCAATTCAGGGTTCAATTTAGCATGCAAATACATATCAGTTCAGGGGAAAAATGATATTTTAAATCAAGAAAATGTCATAGATTCTAATGGTCAAGATTGAAATGTAAAAGGGAACAATTAAATGAAAAAAAGAAAAAGATTTTTGCATTTGCTTGTCTTTGGTTACTTTTCTTCCAAATCATATTTTATGCTGAAAGAAATTTGTTTTTTTCTGTTTATAGGGCATCAACTTCTGATATCCTTTTTAGTGTAATGAGTTTTTTGCCCAAATTGTAATTTATTTAGTATGTTGTTTGATCAATATCATTGCTCAATTGAAATAGTTAGTGCTTTTAAGGAAAAACCAGTCTTGCAGTTGTATGTTATCACAATTAACAACTGCTAATCAGTGGTGATTTCAGGGTTTTCTGGATTTCAGCAGAATGATTATACCCCATCTATGGGTATGAAACACAATACCTATGGTAAACAAGTGCTCTTACGTGAACTGGGCAATGCCCTAGTGGTCACACCCCATTCCCTTGGGGTTGGTTCCGATTTAGGTCTTTGGTGGTGCTATTTGGACCTTGATTATTTACCTTGGATGTGTCTTCCCTCCCTTTGTCTGAAGAAGGAAATAAAAGGAAAAGGGAAAGCAAGTCTTCTTACCTATATTTGATTGGGAGTATGGAATCTTTTCATTTTTCCTTTATAGGCAAATGAGTAATCCTCCACTTCTCCATATCATCCTGGGACCGTGAGTGGCAGTACTTATGTGTACTCCCTTGAATCTTAAGTATGAACATGTCTGAAATAGAATATTGTTGTTGATGACTAAGACTTTAGTCATCCATTCTTCTACTTTTTGTATCTGGATGGCTCTGTCCCAACTGATTGCCACCCACTTATAGTTACATGTTTGTGCTTTCTATGCCCATATCCTACCACTCATTATAGAAAGAGTGTTTTGATTTTTTTTGTTTATTTATTTCCATCAGTGTTGCATGTTTGCATTTTTCTTTATGGGTAAATGAGTAATCCTCCACTTCTCCATATCAGATTTGGAGCACAACTGGAAGTATTAATGTGTACTACTTTAAATCTAAAGTTTAACCATGTCTGAAATAGATTGTCATTAGTTCTTTGTGTATCTGGGAGGGTGTGTCTGACTCATTGCAACCATTTATGGTCACTTGTTTGTGATTTCCGTGCCACCATCCTATCACTCATTATAGAGATACTTTTTTTTAATTTTGATTATTTTCATTAATTTTACATGTTTATCTCAAAACTGGCCTGTTTAACCATCTTAGCAACTTTTACTTTATAGGCTCATGTTCATAATTGGTGGTTAACCTGTGTTGCAGTGTCCCTTGGGTTTTTTAATGACATATATGTTCCTGTTCATCTGCTGCAACAGCCATGCAAATTGTAAGGTCTTTATGTTTGCAATTGAATTTTCCTTCTACACATGTTTAGCCAACATCACTTGAGATTATTCATGAATCCTTCTATGCCATTTGTTCTTATTGGAGAAGGAGACTACATAATCTATCTGTGTACTATATAATCTCTTTTCTCCTTACATTTTGATGATAGGGGACCAGGTGATATATGGATATGGCAACATGAATGCGGAGAATTGACTCTAGATCTAAAAGAAGAGGTGTTTAATTTTTTTCCTGTTCAACTTGATATTTTGACAAACAGGTGTTAAATTTATGCTCGCCCTTCTACTCATCTTCTGAAAATTATCTTGCAGGTACACTTTAGAGTGGCTGATATTAGATATCCATCCATCCCGATTGAGCAGAAGGAAGATGCAGAACCATTTGCTCCCATGGAAATTATTGTGAGTCATGATTCTTTTAACATGCCTTATTTGAATAATTCTTGTGTCAGCACCTTATACTATATTATTAGCTTCTACCCGTTCTTGCTTTTTAGATCTTGATTATGGCCTTGTTGTTGGTCATTTAGGACATAATGTATGATTGATGGAAGATACTTCCATTGTAAACATTTGTGAATCAATTTGTATGCATGGCCATGATGAATTAACATTGGATGGAAAGATGGTGCGTGCGGGATGTTCAGTCACAGCTTAATGTGTCAATGGTATTCTTGGAGAATTGCAATTTCCTAGAAATAAATATATTTCAATTTAAGTTTTCAAGATGTGAGAACTTCAGTAACTTATGGACTTAGGTTCTATGACTGACTCTAAGAAAATAAAAATGAAAACAAGAACATACATACATGCATACGTGTATATATATATACACACACACACACACACACACACACACATATATATATATATATATATATATATATATATATATATAATATATATATGTATGACATTGACTTGACTACACTCGAGCAAATCTCCACTAAAATCTGTTCAGTTCTAGATTGGACAATGGGGGTCCCATATCGATAATCTGAGCCGTTGATATATGTATGATAGAGCTAATATATGGGCACTCACAACAGTCCAAAAAAGGTTTGTCCTAACCAGATGATGGAGGGCCCATCGCCGATGATCCGAACCTTTAGATGTGATGTATTATCTCTAAATTTTTATTGTGAATATATATAAACACGAACAATCCTTGACTAGGCCATGGCCCAGAACATAACTAAGGCTACTCTAAGCGTATGGTAATGGATTTCAATGATTTGTTCAACTCATAGTGTTCATCAGGTTGGAGGGACAAACCCATACCAAAAACTGGCGGAAACCCTTTAATTTCAATTTCAAGTGAATTTGGGTAGTTAGCAGATTTAGGTTAGAAATTGCCACCAATACATGCACAGCTATCAATTACATAAAATATATTCGTGGACATACATCATATATAAGAATGTAAGAACACAAAATACCCACATCTGTGGATACACCCATATTCATATTCAGATGCTCACATGCATACATAGATGTACATATATTTGCTAATATGTAAGTAATTTTATATATTTAGCTATATATAAGTAATTTTCTGTAATTTCTTTCATAAATGAGGCATTAATGCTAATAAGTATATGAGACATGTTAGTCTAGAGTCCCATGGAAAAAACTAGATTATGTTAAAAACAAAACTTATGTAAGCCTGTGTTGAAAAAGTAACCTATGAAATGTTTTGCTCAGGATCACAACTCCAACCATTGTTTTAAAAATGGTCTATGCAGCCACATATATGGCCCCATATGCATATATTGCCTCCTAACTACACTGCATGGGTGTAGGCTACCTTTATATGTTAATGGGTTCTATACCTTGCCTAAATGGCCCATATATGCCCGTCCCTGGATGTGTGGCTCACCACTTTTCTCTAAGGTTTTTTCTTTTTTTTATAAATCTTTATTGAGCTTTCTCTAAAACTTATATTATTTTGATATATTATTATGAATATATTTATCTTTTATTTTTTCTAAATATGAAATGCTTAGGCGTCAATTGAGCGTATGCATTACCTTGACTTTTCTTATATACCATAGTTGCTTTTTTAAACCTTGGCTCCAACCTCCAATAAGATGGAGAATTGTGGAAGTTTAGCAATCTCTGCCACGTGCTTTAGAACAGAAATGGTAAACTTCAGCACATCTATCATGTTAGCAATTAGTTTAGTGTAAATTTCACGGACTGCAATATATTTTGGAATTCTTTTAATTGTTTACAATCATTGATTATGCTTTAAGTTATTTTGGAATGTTAATTTATCGAAAAGTATTAAATATATCCAATAATATCATGACAGCCCTTTTAAAATGAAAATTCACAATGTTTATATTGCCTACAAACAGACACAATCACATCCTTGGAACTTTCTTGCCTATACATCAAGTACATATAAAGTGGACAATTTTAATTATAAGATATCATGCTCTGATTTCTTTTCTTTTTTTCTTTTTCACCTTGAGATAGGGGAGGCCAGAGCCACCCCATTACTACCCTTCTAGTTGCCTGGGCAGTCTGAGTTCTATTGTTCATGGACTTGGATTTTTGCTTTAGGAAAATGCCTGGACAGGGTGGGATTGAAGATCTCTGGGGATAACCCCCACTTCAAGGCTCGATCCCCAGACCTTCGCTTGGAAGTGAAAGTGTACCACTGATCTAATGCTCCTGCATATCATGCTTTGATTCAGAAGTTTTTTAAGATGTCTATAACAAGATCGATAGTTTAGACTCTCAAAATACATGACCCATAATGTGTTTTTAGCTGATGAACTATTTTCTGATGCATTTTAAATCATTGATTTCACGTTAGAAGTAGGTGGGGGCAAACTAGTTTCAAAAGTATTCTAGCATTAGTCTCCGGATCTCTCTCCCCCCCCTCTCTTCTCAAATTCATGCACATATATCTATATATGTCCCTGTGTGTCATTATATTTACATTGTATGAAGGTATCACGTCTCAATCCTTACAGGTGAAGTGCCAACCACTTTTTAATGCATGAACACTGATACCTGGATAACAATGCAGATAGAACTTCATCTGACATACCATTCAAAAAAATAAAAGCACCTACAGACACTTGGATAAATGAGACACTGGTAGGTGAAGTGGAGACGTTCCATTGCCTTACAATTGACACCATTGCTAACAGTATAGATAGCATTTCATTCGACGTATCAATATATATATATTGAGAACAGGTAAAATATCAATATGGACCTATAGAAACTTGGTTGAGATATGAGATACTGGTAGGCATTTTTCAGTGCTGTTGCCTGTTGAAGACAAATGCCCTTGGTTGGTATTGATTAGCGGCATTGAAATGCTTGCTGTTCTGTAAGCAGTATATAGACAGATATCATAAATTTTGACTAAGTGATACTTTGCTTACATAAATGACATTCCATCTGAAGTAACTGGAGTTTGATAAGATTTTGCAATAAAATGACTTGTTGATTTGGTACAGATGAGTTATCTCGCATGACCCAACATGTTACAATATGGAACTGTGTTTGCAAAATAATTTTTTTGAAGGTTGAAGGTTTGGGCCTTCCTTCTTAGTGGCCGAAGTAAATGTGATCACTGTTTTCACAAATTTTTTTTTTGTCAGGAGATATATATGGAGATGGTTTGGGCCTTCTTTCCTGGTGGGCGGAGTAACCAATTACGATGGTGTCAAGAACACTGCATATACCAGTATCAGCCTCACTAACAATGCTTTCTTTCATAGCCAAATGAGTTTTGCCTGTGTTCAGTCCTTGATGTTTTCATTGAATCACCTATGCTTAGAATCCACTGTAGGGAAACTAAATTACAATGCATCATTTGACACCCTCAAGGATTAAAAGGCATCATTTTACTGTGATCTTGCTTCTCAAAAGTTATTATTCCTTGTGTTGATCATTAATCTAGTGTTTATGTATTAATTATTGTTACTATTACTATTACCATTACCATTATTATTGCTATTACAAGGGTATGTAGGTTTTAGGTGACACCTTAAACGCTTGATGATGGCCACACTGGTGTCCCATGTGCTTGCATGAGCCGCATACAAAAAATACAGCTTCACTCCTGCATGCGCAATCGGAGGCTGATTCATGATTGAATGCGGCGGGGGTGGTGGGGGCGAGGAAAACCAGAAGGGGAGATGTGTGTATAAGTAGTGAGAGGGTTGTATCTTTCGCTTTAAAGAAGGATTCACCTTCTTTTGCAAGAATCTACTGTTGAATTATCAGCTGCTTACTTTGAGAGCTGTGCCTATGGATGAATGATGGAATTCTGAGAAATTTGAGATCTGTGCATATAGTGATCCAACGGTGAATGCATGCGAAGGAAGATGAATCATTCTTTCTTGCGAAAGATACAATCTAGTTCCTGCACAGAGATTGAATATTTTGCGAAAGACAAAAGTTGTAAATTATTGAATATCTTACGTGTATAGTGAGAAAGCCCTGGAGGCCGGTTCCATGTGCTTAGCCAAAAAGAAAAAAAATCACTCCTCCTTGCGAAAGCCAGGGGTGAAGTGCAAGATCACTCTTTTGAGAGAGAATATGTTACTTTCCTTAAAGAAACTGGGAATCCTAATTGAGCTCTCTATTCTCATTGGGAACTTAGAAACTTTTAAGCTCAAACTTCCAAATTCCATCTCAACCAATTCTCACTATGTCTTTAATCAAAGCCCTTCGTTCCATCTTAATTGGCATTCTTCTTTGTAACCATGGTTGTGCACGACTCTTTTTGTTCTTTAATACAACTATTCGTCCATCTCAATCAATGCCTTTTTGGCTTTAATCACATCATCCATAATTTTATAATATTTTAATAATTAGAAGAATATTGCCATTACGACCTAAATTAGCTTACATAGATCAAATTGGGCCTTACAAGTTATATAAGAATTTGGTTAGTATTACATTTTCTCCATGGCAAGCTACATAAGTAGTTACCATATCTTAAGATCGTACACAAATCCCTACTCTTAATGCACTATCACTAGGCAATGCTAGCCAGGAAATTAGCACTTTTTAGTTCTAAATAGCAATTTGTGTTTGACCGAAAGGAAAATAAAAAATCTAGTGCATGATATTTCACCCTACATTAAGTCCAAATGCCTTTAACTATTAGTGTAACAATCTTTTTTTACAAAATATATATTATATTTGTTTAAAATAATCAATATGCACAGATATATGTAGAATTACATTGATATCAGAACTTTTTTATTGAACTAATTTTTTCCCCATATTTTAGATGTTCTAATTCTATTAATTTGTTTGCTTCTACATATTAAAAAGAAAAGGGAAAGTATTAAGGGTTGAGGATTGGACTCAAAATTCATTTGAACACTTTTTCAATGTTAATTTAGAAACTTTTTCGAAGAATTATAATTTAGTTTTAAAAAAGAATTAACAAGATATAATTTTAAAATTATATATTGATGTTAGACGTGTGGACTAAGCTCAAGATTTCTTGAACAATAGGAAACCTTTCTTTAGAAGAATTATAAAGGAGAAAAAGAATTAAAAACTTCCCAAAAAGAACCTGTTGAGAGTGGGATTTGAACCCACGCCCTTTCGGACCAGAACCTTAATCTGGCGCCTTAGACCAACTCGGCCATCTCAACTTGTTAATAACCCTTTTATTATGTATTAATTCAAATTGAATATAGGATTAGTCAGGAAAAAATAAATGTAAAGAAACAAACATGCTAAATCCCAAATTTTTAACTTCTCTAGTAATTCTAACCACTACTTAGGTAGGTCATGGTCCATAATGAAAATGCTACTATTCTAGGGTTATAAGGATGGAGTTTTCTCCCCGCTAAGATGATAACATGAGAATATTATTTATGTCGTAAAAGAAAAAAGTTATATAGCTTGACGATACGATATTACAAAGATAAGATAAGATTTCCTTCAAGCTTCATAAACATCCAAAAATAAGGCATACTTGACTAACAACTAAGATGTGTCGTTACCGTGATGAGGGATGTAGTAGAACAAAACCCCACCTGCAATTTTAGTAAGAAAAAGAGAATAATTAAAATCTCCAATACCATTATCAAAAGTTTTTCTTTTTGTGCAATCCTTATATAATAACTAAGGTGCCTCTTTTAGCTCGAAGCCATGGAAACCAATATCTAGCCCAACTTTAATCATTCCCTCAATGCCAAAGCTTCAATAATTTTTGTTTTTGAAATACTTCTGCATTTTTTAGTAACAACTACTTTAAATTTTTCCATCTTTATTTCTAAAATATTACCAACTCTACCACAACCAAAATTTTAAAGTAGTTTATACTCCACGCAACGTGCAAACTTAGTGTTGACTTCAAGTCAACCAGTGATACATAGTGGACTTTGAGATACATATTTGCCATCATGTCGAATAGTGCACAAAAAATTGAGAGGTGGATGCTTCTAAATCCAAAAATCCACCATGTATGGTCGGGGTCCAAGTGGAAACTAGGTTTCCACTTCATAATGATTCACTCATTGTCAAGGATCTGAACGCAAGGCGACTCATCAGGTCAGAAGTCAAAAACCTTGTTTACATTACATTCTGGCTAATGATGGCATCTAAAAAGGGTACATGCATATTCACCATGTGCAAGGTTTGGATAGGATAATCATGGAGGAGTCTCGAGCCAAGCACCCTTAAATTGAGTAACTCAGAGGTTGAAGCCTTGGTACCCTCGACTCCATTTAGAAAATATGCTGAGTAATCTTAGGAATGGTTCTACATGAGATCTATTATACCCCTCAGGCCAAATAAAGAGAGCTTTGTTCAAAACTAGTTAACCATCAACGATAGATCGAATAAGGTCAAATTGTGCCTGATTTAAGGCCGATGGGCATAGTGATTTATGGGGTTCCTTTTGTCAATCTTGTAGAAGGATCACTATATGTTAGAAGACCTAGCAATTATCATAACATGGATAGTGAAGGATAGTTGGTGCCAAATATTGTTAATTATCAAAGAAGTAGAAATTAAAGGTGGACATATGTCAGCACTAGAGAGGAATGGTTACCAAACTAGTTATAATGTCATGTATAAATGGTGAGATGTAACTGAAGGAGGACCATAGACATCAAACATTGATTGTTATCTTTTCTTTACCTTTAATTTATCATTGTATTTATCTTTATTTTTTTGCTCTAATTACCTTGCTTTTTTCTAGTTTATCCATAGTTGTTAGCATAGAATCGTGGCCACGTCTATAACCTACATCCTCCTCTTTTAAGTAGGTGGTATCATAGTAGTGAAAGTCCTTAAACGTTAAGACATCAAGATCCATTCTACAAATCATTCACTCTGTTTTCTTTTCGATTACTGACATTGATGGCATGCTTGTGCACTTACATGTACCATCGAGGATGTGCACCTTTCATCCCTCCTAGTGAAAAAATCCAACAGCCAATGCATCTTCTCTAGCATGCTCGATGGGGCAGCTTGGGTAGCTATCATCATGCAACTGAGAAAGAGTATTGGTGCTCAGTCATCAGGACTACCAAAGAGTCCACTACACTATATCAAGGTGCCTTCGAGTTCTCATACTAGGGCCATCTAGACTAGTTCCTCCAACTTCATAGGGAGTTGAAGTCTTCAGCGACCTAATTGACTCTACTCCTTTTGGGAAGCTTGACTTGGAAGCCATGTTTCATAGGTAGAGATGATACATCCGTTAGTTGGTCCTCTAGAAATTATAGTCACACAGTTCAAGTTTTATATGAACGATAGCCGACACGACCTGTTGGAAGTAGTCACTAGCCAAGTGGCCACTATGTTAGATCACTTGCGAAGTAATAGAAGAAATCCTCACTTTCATAGTAGAGCAGTTCAAGAGGCTTGTTTCTATTATCAAGGGTAGTATCATGCGCCACAACATGCTTTGGTATATACTATGCAGAAATCAGATGATCATATTCTTATGGCAGACAAATTGCCAATCATTCTCTACAGTATGGAAGTGATGAGATCCTTGACTTCCAAAAACTCATAACTATAGAAGAATAAGGCCAAATATTGCTTAGAAAGTCTTCAAGATTTATAGATTGAGCTGATGAGGAAGATACCTGATAAGAGAATGCAAAAGAAGTAATATTTAGTATTTATTTTTTTTTTTTTTTTTTTACCCGGGTAGCAAAGGAAGCAATATCTAAATCTTGATCTACACTCGACTTGATGTGGGATCAAGACCTTTCATCCCATTCTCGCCCATCGATTATCCCAGGGCATCCATTTGATTGCAATCTAATCAATTGTGCAAAATCAAACCCTAATCTAATTTACTCTATCAAATTTAATAATTACAAGTATTTACTAAGCTAATTTTCAAAACAATTTTCCCCGGATGTACCCCTAGTTACCATGGGAAAAAGGAGTGCGCATCCCCGCGACTTCGCCGCTGACCGGCGTCCAACCAGACCACCCATGGCGGCCGCTCTTTCTTTTTTATTTTTTGTCCTCCCTTTCTTCCCCTCTCGCTCTCTTCATAAAGCCCTCTCCTACTCATCCCCCCCTAAACAAAGCTCCCATGACAACTCTAATCCTCTCCGCCCTTCCGATTTCGACCTCCACCTATCCCTCCCTCTCCAAGAGCAGCGCCAAGAGCCCCATTCTCCCTTCCATCTCTTCTCTCTCGCTTCCCTCCAACCGCCGCAAGGCCAACCCCCTCGCGAGCTCTCTCCTCGGAGACCCTGGCCCTCTCTCTTCCCCCCGCGCGCCCACCACGCCTCTCTACCCGCGGCCTAGCCCTCGCTCCACCGCCGTCTTCTTCAGTCTCCCCACCGCGTAAATCCACCCTTCAACGCCCCCACCCCCTCTTCCGAACCCTGTTTTCAAGAATGACTCCTGATTGAATTTTTGATTTCTCATTCTTGCAGGAAACCGGAGAGAGCTTCGACCGAGAAGATCTCCAGGTGAGCCATTGAGATTCTTTTTCTTTCATGAGGGTCGTGATTGGGTAATGATGAGTACGTTGTAATAAATGGCTCAGGTGGTCGGCGAGGGCGATAAAGTCCTTTAACATGGCGGAACTGGAGGCAAGGAAGCTCAAATACCCCAACACCGGGACGGAGGCTCTCCTCATGGGTATCCTCGTTGAGGGTCGGTATTTAATTGCCTGGCCTTTCTAAGATTCATGGTCCCTAGTCTTCGTTCTCTATAATTCTGTTGATGTTTCTTGTTTCTAGTGATAAATTTGTTTGGACTAATTAACCTGCTTCAGTGATATGATGTACGATTATTTTTTCGCTTCTTTGAAGCTAGAACTATTTGTATGGAAATCTTTTCTTTAGAGATGGGAAGTCGTATACTGGAAATAACTATCTATTACAGATTGACTTTGGTAGTGCAAGTTGCTTCCGATTTGTTTCTATCGAGTTTATGTGTTATATTGTAGCGAGATCAAGGAAATTAATATCATTAGGATTTTCCTAGGCTTTCCCATTCTCTCCATGCAAAATATGGTACCTGCCCTGGTCATCTTTGCTTGGTTTATAAGTGGCAAAACCATCTCAATCAATTATTATATGCTTTATTCTAAGCTAATATTTTTGATTGTGTTAACTAAGGGCCTGTTTGGTATTGCTTTTGTTTTCTGTTCGGGCATTCCAAAACCCGAGAAAAAAATGAACTAGACTGGGCAACATATATGATGAAAGTCTTTTGTTTCTTGAAATTGTTTGTAATATCTCTAAAGCATTTGAATCAAAGATTTTTTGCTTTCAAAAAAGCATGAAAGTAAAAGCAAGGAACATCAGAAGTTTTGTGCAAATGCTATCCTCGACATCAGTCTCCATGTGGTATTGTACTAATTTGCAGAGACAAACACAAAAGCAAAAATGGTGCCCAACAGGCCCTAAATGTTTCTAGTTTCTCATTACATGCATTCAATTGCTCTCAGTTTATTCACTGTGGTGGGAGGGAAGATTCCTCAATCCTCTTCTGACATGGAATCTGGTTGCTTAATTTGATAAGAATTATCAACCTATCTTCTTGCCAAGCACATATTCATAAAGCAGTCAATGAGGAATTATCAAAAAAGATAAACTTGAGCAATGCCATCTCAATTTGTGCAATCTTCTTCAAAGAAAGAGATTTTGTATTCTAAGTCGGTTGAAAAGTGTAGAGAGAATTTGGTTGCGTTTACACTAGAAACAATGTGACTTTCCAGATAGAGAGATCCATGGTCTGCGGAACCGGGCCGAACTGTCCGATTCGGCCTATATAGAGTTGACCTGGTAGGGGATCGGGTCGGTTCACCTCTTTTTTCGAAACCGGCTCCGAACCCGCCAGAGCCAATTTCTAACCGATAGGAGCTGGCTGCAACTGGTTGCGAACTGCTCGGACTTGATCCAAACTGTCCGGTTTCGTGTGGAACCGGTGTGAACTGTCCGGTCCGCATCGAGTCAGACCGGTTCCGAACTGACCCTCCATCCTCCTCTTCCTTTTGCTTTAAAAGATGATTGAAAAAGCTCGAGAAGTTTCTCAGGCCTTTTCAACCTATTCAAACACTCCTCCCCTTCCCCACGGCAAAAAATACGCTGATTCAACACAGTTGAAGGAGGATCCAACCCTAAATAAGGTATGCTTTCTCTTTTCTATCTCATTTTTTTTATTTTTTTTGGATGCAAAAAAATACCTTAAAATTTGCAAAATAAAGGGAGATCATGCCAAAATTTTTGATTT